>NW_025063757.1:0-61671 GCF_018153295.1 Drosophila grimshawi | reverse complement strand
TTTCTCGAAGTGACTTCGAGACTACGTATTTTCAGCTTTTGATGCAGAATCAAAATATATAAAAAGGGCTTCATAATGTTGAAAAGAAATTCTAACTTCTGACAATTATTGGCGAAGATACATCCGTTTGAATTTGGAAACAGAAACTTAAAACGTCAATTTCTCGAAATGACTTCGAGGTTACATATTTTCAGCTTTTGATGCAGAGTCAAAATATATAAAAAGGGCTTAATAATGTTGAAAGAAATTCTAACTTCTGACAATTATTGGCGAAGATACATCCGTTTGAATTTGGAAACAGAAACTTAAAACGTCAATTTCTCGAAATGACTTTGAGACTACATATTTTCAGCTATTGATGCAGATTCAAAATATATAAAAAGGGCTTCATAATGTTGAAAGAAATTCTGACTTCTGACAATTATTGGCGAAGATACATCCGTTTGAATTTGGAAACAGAAACTTAAACGTCAATTTCTCGAAATGACTTCGAGACTACATATTTTCAGCTTTTGATGCAGAATCAAAATATATGAAAAGGGCTTCATAATGTTGAAAGAAATTCTAACTTCTGACAATTATTGGCGAAGATACAACCGTTTGAATTTGGAAACAGAAACTTAAAACGTCAATTTCTCGAAATGACTTCGCGACTACATATTTTCAGCTTTTGATGCAGAGTCAAAATATATAAAAAAAGCTTCATAATGTTGAAAGAAATTCTAACTGCTGACAATTATTGGCGAAGATACATCCGGTTGAATTTGGAAACCGAAACTTAAAACGTCAATTTCTCGAAATGACTTCGCGACTACATATTTTCAGCTTTTGATGCAGAGTCAAAATATATAAAAAGGGCTTCATAATGTTGAAAGAAATTCTAACTTCTGACAATTATTGGCGAAGATACATCCGTTTGAATTTGGGAACAGAAACTTAAAGCGTTAATTTCTCGAAATGACTTCGAGACTACATATTTTCAGCTTTTGATGCAGAATCAAAATATATAAAAAGGGAAATTGAAAATTCTAACTTCTGACAATTATTGGGCGAAGATACATCCGTTTGAATTTGGGAACAGAAACTTAAAATGTCAATTTCTCGAATTGACTTCAAGACTACATATTTTCAGCTTATGATGCAGAGTCAAAATATATAAAAAGGGCTTCATAATGTTGAAAGAAATTCTAACTTCTGACAATTATTGGCGAAGATACATCCGTTTGAATTTGGAAACAGAAACTTAAAACGTCAATTTCTCGAAATGACTTCGAGACTACATATTTTTCAGCTTTTGATGCAGAATCAAAATATATAAAAAGGGCTTCATAATGTTGAAAGAAATTCTAACTTCTGACAATTATTGGCGAAGATACATCCGTTTGAATTTGGAAACAGAAACTTAAAACGTAAATTTCTCGAAATGACTTCGAGACTACATATTTTCAGCTTTTGATGCAGAGTCAAAATATATAAAAAGGGCTTCATAATGTTGAAAGAAATTCTAACTTCTGACAATTATTGGCGAAGATACAACCGTTTGAATTTGGAAACAGAAACTTAAAACGTCAATTTCTCGAAATGACTTCGAGACTACATATTTTCAGCTTTTGATGCAGAGTCAAAATATATAAAAAGGGCTTCATAATGTTGAAAGAAATTCTAACTTCTGACAATTATTGGCGAAGATACATCCGTTTGAATTTGGAAACAGAAACTTAAAACGTCAATTTCTCGAAATGACTTCGAGACTACATATTTTCAGCTTTTGATGCAGAATCAAAATATATAAAAAGGGCTTCATAATGTTGAAAGAAATTCTAACTTCTGACAATTATTGGCGAAGATACATCCGTTTGAATTTGGGAAACAGAAAGTTAAAACGTTAATTTCTCGAAATGACTTCGAGACTACATATTTTCAGCTTTTGATGCAGAATCAAAATATATAAAAAGGGCTTCATAATGTTGAAAGAAATTCTAACTTCTGACAATTATTGGCGAAGATACATCCGTTTGAATTTGGAAACAGAAACTTAAAACGTCAATTTCTCGAAATGACTTCGAGACTACATATTTTCAGCTTTTGATGCAGAGTCAAAATATATAAAAAGGGGCTTCATAATGTTGAAAGAAATTCTAACTTCTGACAATTATTGGCGAAGATACATCCGTTTGAATTTGGGAAAAGAAACTTAAACCGCCAATATCTCGAAATGACTTCGAGACTACATATTTTCAGCTTTTGATGCAGAATCAAAATATATAAAAAGGGCTTCATAATGTTGAAAGAAATTCTAACTTCTGACAATTATTGGCGAAGATACATCCGTTTGAATTTGGAAACAGAAACTTAAAACGTCAATTTCTCGAAATGACTTCGAGACTACATATTTTCAGCTTTTGATGCAGAGTCAAAATATATGAAAAGGGCTTCATAATGTTGAAAAGAAATTCTAACTTCTGACAATTATTGGCGAAGATACATCCGTTTGAATTTGGAAACAGAAACTTAAAACGTCAATTTCTCGAAATGACTTCGAGACTACATATTTTCAGCTTTTGATGCAGAATCAAAATATATAAAAAGGGCTTCATAATGTTGAAAGAAATTCTAACTTCTGACAATTATTGGCGAAGATACAACCGTTTGAATTTGGAAACAGAAACTTAAAACGTCAATTTCTCGAATTGACTTCAAGACTACATATTTTCAGCTTTTGATGCAGAATCAAAATATATAAAAAGGGCTTCATAATGTTGAAAGAAATTCTAACTTCTGACAATTATTGGCGAAGATACATCCGTTTGAATTTGGAAACAGAAACTTAAAACGTCAATTTCTCGAAATGACTTCGAGACTACATATTTTCAGCTTTTGATGCAGAGTCAAAATATATAAAAAAGGGCTTCATAATGTTGAAAGAAATTCTAACTTCTGACAATTATTGGCGAAGATACATCCGTTTGAATTTGGAAACAGAAACTTAAAACGTCAATTTCTCGAAATGACTTCGAGACTACATATTTTTAGCTTTTGATGCAGAGTCAAAATATATAAAAAGGGCTTCATAATGTTGAAAGAAATTCTAACTTCTGACAATTATTGGCGAAGATACATCCGTTTGAATTTGGAAACAGAAACTTAAAACGTCAATTTCTCGAAGTGACTTCGAGACTACATATTTTCAGCTTTTGATGCAGAGTCAAAATATATAAAAGGGCTTCATAATGTTGAAAGAAATTCTAACTTCTGACAATTATTGGCGAAGATACATCCGTTTGAATTTGGAAACAGAAACTTAAAACGTCAATTTCTCGAAATGACTTCGAGACTACATATTTTCA
Source organism: Drosophila grimshawi (assembly GCF_018153295.1). Classification (NCBI taxonomy): domain Eukaryota; kingdom Metazoa; phylum Arthropoda; class Insecta; order Diptera; family Drosophilidae; genus Drosophila; species Drosophila grimshawi. The sequence goes on along the minus strand of NW_025063757.1, from coordinate 58,324 downwards.
GCTTTTGATGCAGAATCAAAATATATAAAAAGGGCTTCATAATGTTGAAAGAAATCCTAACTTCTGACAATTATTGCCGAAGATACATCCGTTCGAATTTGGCAACAGAAAGTTAAAAGCGTTAATTTCTTGAAATGACTTCGAGACTACATATTTTCAGCTTTTGATGCAGAATCAAAATATATAAAAAGGGCTTCATAATGTTGAAAGAAATTCTAACTTCTGACAATTATTGGCGAAGATACATCCGTTTGAATTTGGAAACAGAATCTTAAAACGTCAATTTCTCGAAATGACTTCGAGACTACATATTTTCAGCTTTTGATGCAGAATCAAAATATATAAAAAGGGCTTCATAATGTTGAAAGAAATTGTAGCTTCTGACAATTATTGGCGAAGATACATCCGTTTGAATTTGGGAACAGAAACTTAAAACGTCAATTTCTCGAGGTGACTTCGAAACTACATATTTTCAGCTTTTAATGCAGAATCAAAATATATAAAAAGGGCTTCATAATGTTAAAAGAAATTCTGACTTCTGGCAATTATTGGCGAAGATACGTCCGTTTGAATTTGGAAACAGAAACTTAAAACGTCAATTTCTCGAAATGACTTCGAGACTACATGTTTTCAGCTTTTGAGGCAGAGTCAAAATATATAAAAAGGGCTTCATAATGTTGAAAGAAATTCTAACATCTGACAATTATTGGCGAAGATACATCCGTTTGAATTTGGGAACAGAAAGTTAAAGCGTTAATTTCTCGAAATGACTTCGAGACTACATATTTTCAGCTTTTGATGCAGAGTCAAAATATATAAAAAGGGCTTCATAATGTTGAAAGAAATTCTAACTTCTGACAATTATTGGCGAAGATACAACTGTTTGAATTTGGAAACAGAAACTTAAAACGTCAATTTCTCGAAATGACTTCGAGACTACATATTTTCAGCTTTTGATGCAGAGTCAAAATATATAAAAAGGGCTTCATAATGTTGAAAGAAATTCTAACTTTTGACAATTATTGGCGAATATACAACCGTTTGAATTTGGAAACAGAAACTTAAAACGTCAATTTCTCGAATTGACTTCAAGACTACATATTTTCAGCTTTTGATGCAGAATCAAAATATATAAAAAGGGCTTCATAATGTTGAAAGAAATTCTAACTGCTGACAATTATTGGCGAAGATACATCCGTTTGAATTTGGAAACAGAAACTTAAAACGTCAATTTCTCGAAATGACTTCGAGACTACATATTTTCAGCTTTTGATGCAGAGTTAAAATATATAAAAAGGGCTTCATAATGTTGAAAGAAATTCTAACTTCTGACAATTATTGGCAAAGATACATCCGTTTGAATTTGGAAACAGAAACTTAAAACGTCAATTTCTCGAAATCACTTCGAGACTACATATTTTCAGCTTTTGATGCAGAGTCAAAATATATAAAAAGGGCTTCATAATGTTGAAAGAAATTCTAACTTCTGACAATTATTGGCGAAGATACATCCGTTTGAATTTGGAAACAGAAACTTAAAACGTAAATTTCTCGAAATGACTTCGAGACTACATATTTTCATCTTTTGATGCAGAGTCAAAATATATAAAAAGGGCTTCATAATGTTGAAAGAAATTCTAACTTCTGACAATTATTGGCGAAGATACAACCGTTTGAATTTGGGAACAGAAACTTAAAACGTCAATTTCTCGAATTGACTTTGAGACTACATATTTTCAGCTTTTGATGCAGAATCAAAATATATAAAAAGGGCTTCATAATGTTGAAAGAAATTCTAACTTCTGACAATTATTGGCGAAGATACGTCCGTTTGAATTTGGAAACAGAAACTTAAAACGTCAATTTCTCGAAATGACTTCGAGACTACATATTTTCAGCTTTTGATGCAGAGTCAAAATATATAAAAAGGGCTTCATAATGTTGAAAGAAATTCTAACTTCTGACAATTATTGGCGAAGATAAATCCGTTTGAATTTGGAAACAGAAACTTAAAACGTCAATTTCTCGAAATGACTTCGAGACTACATATTTTCAGCTTTTGATGCAGAGTCAAAATATATAAAAAGGGCTTCATAATGTTGAAAGAAATTCTAACTGCTGACAATTATTGGCGAAGATACATCCGTTTGAATTTGGAAACAGAAACTTAAAACGTCAATTTCTCGAAATGACTTCGAGACTACATATTTTCAACTTTTGATGCAGAGTCAAAATATATAAAAAGGGCTTCATAATGTTGAAAGAAATTCTAATTTCTGACAATTATTGGCGAAGATACATCCGTTTGAATTTGGAAACAGAAACTTAAAACGTCAATTTCTCGAAATGACTTCGAGACTACATATTTTCAGCTTTTGATGCAGAATCAAAATATATAAAAAGGGCTTAATAATGTTGAAAGAAATTCTAACTTCTGACAATTATTGGCGAAGATACATCCGTTTGAATTTGGAAACAGAAACTTAAAACGTCAATTTCTCGAAATGACTTGGAGACTACATATTTTCAGCTTTTGATGCACAGTCAAAATATATAAAAAGGGCTTCATAATGTTGAAAGAAATTCTAACTTCTGACAATTATTGGCAAAGATACATCCGTTTGAATTTGGAAACAGAAACTTAAAACGTCAATTTCTCGAAATGACTTCGAGACTACATATTTTCAGCTTTTGATGCAGAATCAAAATATATAAAAAGGGCTTCATAATGTTGAAAGAAATTCTAACTTTTGACAATTATTGGCGAAGATACAACCGTTTGAATTTGGAAACAGTAACTTAAAACGTCAATTTCTCGAATTTACTTCAAGACTACATATTTTCAGCTTTTGATGCAGAATCAAAATGTATAAAAAGGGCTTCATAATGTTGAAAGAAATTCTAACTTCTGACAATTATTGGCGAAGATCCATCCGTTTGAATTAGGGAACAGAAACTTAAAACGTAAATTTCTCGAAATGACTTCGAGACTACATATTTTCAGCTTTTGATGCAGAGTCATAATATATAAAAAGGGCTTCATAATGTTGAAAGAAATTCTAACTTCTGACAATTATTGGCGAAGATAAATCCGTTTGAATTTGGAAACAGAAACTTAAAACGTCAATTTCTCGAAATGACTTCGAGACTACATATTTTCAGCTTTTGATGCAGAGTCAAAATATATAAAAAGGGCTTCATAATGTTGAAAGAAATTCTAACTTCTGACAATTATTGGCGAAGATACATCCGTTTGAATTTGGAAACAGAAACTTAAAACGTCAATTTCTCGAAATGACTTCGAGACTACATATTTTCAACTTTTGATGCAGAATCAAAATACATAAAAAGGGCTTCATAATGTTGAAAGAAATTCTAACTTCTGACAATTATTGGCGAAGATACATCCGTTTGAATTTGGAAACAGAAACTTAAAACGTCAATTTCTCGAAATCACTTCGAGACTACATATTTTCAGCTTTTGATGCAGAGTCAAAGTATATAAAAAAGGCTTCATAATGTTGAAAGAAATTCTAACTTCTGACAATTATTGGCGAAGATACATCCGTTTGAATTTGGAAACAGAAACTTAAAACGTAAATTTCTCGAAATGACTTCGAGACTACATATTTTCAGCTTTTGATGCAGAGTCAAAATATATAAAAAGGGCTTCATAATGTTGAAAGAAATTCTAACTTTTTGACATTATTGGCGAGATACAACCGTTTGAATTTGGAAACAGTAACTTAAAACGTCAATTTCTCGAATTTACTTCAAGACTACATATTTTCAGCTTTTGATGCAGAATCAAAATGTATAAAAAGGGCTTCATAATGTTGAAAGAAATTCTAACTTCTGACAATTATTGGCGAAGATACATCCGTTTGAATTTGGAAACAGAAACTTAAAACGTCAATTTCTCGAAATGACTTCGAGACTGTATATTTTCCGCTTTTGATGCAGAATCAAAATATATAAAAAGGGCTTCATAATGTTGAAAGAAATTCTAACTTCTGACAATTATTGGCGAAGATACATCCGTTTGAATTTGGAAACAGAAACTTAAAACGTCAATTTCTCGAAATCACTTCGAGACTACATATTTTCAGCTTTTGATGCAGAGTCAAAATATATAAAAAGGGCTTCATAATGTTGAAAGAAATTCTAACTTCTGACAATTATTGGCGAAGATACATCCGTTTGAATTTGGAAACAGAAACTTAAAACGTCAATTTCTCGAAATGACTTCGAGACTACATATTTTCAGCTTTTGATGCAGAATCAAAATATATAAAAAGGGCTTCATAATGTTGAAAGAAATTCTAACTTTTGACAATTATTGGCGAAGATACAACCGTTTGAATTTGGAAACAGTAACTTAAAACGTCAATTTCTCGAATTTACTTCAAGACTACATATTTTCAGCTTTTGATGCAGAATCAAAATGTATAAAAAGGGCTTCATAATGTTGAAAGAAATTCTAACTTCTGACAATTATTGGCGAAGATACATCCGTTTGAATTTGGGAACAGAAACTTAAAGCGTTAATTTCTCGAAATGACTTCGAGACTACATATTTTCAGCTTTTGATGCAGAATCAAAATATATAAAAAGAAATTCTAACTTCTGACAATTATTGGCGAAGATACATCCGTTTGAATTTGGAAACAGAATCTTAAAACGTCAATTTCTCGAATTGACTTCAAGACTACATATTTTCAGCTTTTGATGCAGAGTCAAAATATATAAAAAGGGCTTCATAATGTTGAAAGAAATTCTAACTTCTGACAATTATTGGCGAAGATACATCCGTTTGAATTTGGAAACAGAAACTTAAAACGTCAATTTCTCGAAATGACTTCGAGACTACATATTTTCAGCTTTTGATGCAGAGTCAAAATATATAAAAAAGGCTTCATAATGTTGAAAGAAATTCTAACTTCTGACAATTATTGGCGAAGATACATCCGTTTGAATTTGGAAACAGAAACTTAAAACGTCAATTTCTCGAAATCACTTCGAGACTACATATTTTCAGCTTTTGATGCAGAGTCAAAATATATAAAAAGGGCTTCATAATGTTGAAAGAAATTCTAACTTCTGACAATTATTGGCGAAGATACATCCGTTTGAATTTGGAAACAGAAACTTAAAACGTCAATTTCTCGAAATGACTTCGAGACTACATATTTTCAGCTTTTGATGCAGAATCAAAATATATAAAAAGGGCTTCATAATGTTGAAAAAAATTCTAACTTCTGACAATTATTGCCGAAGATACATCCGTTTGAATTTGGGAACAGAAAGTTAAAGCATTAATTTCTCGAAATGACTTCGAGACTACATATTTTCAGCTTTTGATGCAGAATGAAAATATATAAAAAGGGCTTCATAATGTTGAAAGAAATTCTAACTTCTGACAATTATTGGCGAAGATACATCCGTTTGAATTTGGAAACAGAAACTTAAAACGTCAATTTCTCGAATTGACTTCAAGCCTACATATTTTTAGCTTTTGATGCAGAATCAAAATATATAAAAAGGGCTTCATAGTGTTGAAAGAAATTCTAACTTCTGACAATTATTGGCGAAGATACATCCGTTTGAATTTGGAAACAGAAACTTAAAACGTCAATTTCTCGAAATGACTTCGAGACTACATATTTTCAGCTTTTGATGCAGAGTCAAAATATATAAAAAGGGCTTCATAATGTTGAAAGAAATTCTAACTTCTGACAATTATTGGCGAAGATACATCCGTTTGAATTTGGAAACAGAAACTTAAAACGTCAATTTCTCGAAATGACTTCGAGACTACATATTTTCAGCTTTTGATGCAGAATCAAAATATATGAAAAGGGCTTCATAATGTTGAAAGAAATTCTAACTTCTGACAATTATTGGCGAAGATACATCCGTTTGAATTTGGAAACAGAAACTTAAAACGTCAATTTCTCGAAATCACTTCGAGACTACATATTTTCAGCTTTTGATGCAGAGTCAAAATATATAAAAAGGGCTTCATAATGTTGAAAGAAATTCTAACTTCTGACAATTATTGGCGAAGATACAACCGTTTGAATTTGGAAACAGAAACTTAAAACGTCAATTTCTCGAATTGACTTCAAGACTACATATTTTCAGCTTTTGATGCAGAATCAAAATATATAAAAAGGGCTTCATAATGTTGAAAGAAATTCTAACTTCTGACAATTATTGGCGAAGATACATCCGTTTGAATTTGGAAACAGAAACTTAAAACGTCAATTTCTCGAAATGACTTCGAGACTACATATTTTCAGCTTTTGATGCAGAGTCAAAATATATAAAAAGGGCTTCATAATGTTGAAAGAAATTCTAACTTCTGACAATTATTGGCGAAGATACATCCGTTTGAATTTGGAAACAGAAACTTAAAACGTCAATTTCTCGAAATGACTTCGAGACTACATATTTTCAGCTTTTGATGCAGAATCAAAATATATAAAAAGGGCTTCATAATGTTGAAAGAAATTCTAACTTCTGACAATTATTGGCGAAGATACATCCGTTTGAATTTGGGAACAGAAACTTAAAGCGTTAATTTCTCGAAATGACTTCGAGACTACATATTTTCAGCTTTTGATGCAGAATCAAAATATATAAAAAGGGCTTCATAATGTTGAAAGAAATTCTAACTTCTGACAATTATTGGCGAAGATACATCCGTTTGAATTTGGAAACAGAATCTTAAAACGTCAATTTCTCGAATTGACTTCAAGACTACATATTTTTAGCTTTTGATGCAGAATCAAAATATATAAAAAGGGCTTCATAATGTTGAAAGAAATTCTAACTTCTGACAATTATTGGCGAAGATACATCCGTTTGAATTTGGAAACAGAAACTTAAAACGTCAATTTCTCGAAATGACTTCGAGACTACATATTTTCAGCTTTTGGTGCAGAGTCAAAATATATAAAAAGGGCTTCATAATGTTGAAAGAAATTCTAACTTCTGACAATTATTGGCGAAGATACATCCGTTTGAATTTGGAAACAGAAACTTAAAACGTTAATTTCTCGAAATGACTTCGAGACTACATATTTTCAGCTTTTGATGCAGAATCAAAATATATAAAAAGGGCTTCATAATGTTGAAAGAAATTCTAACTTCTGACAATTATTGGCGAAGATACATCCGTTTGAATTTGGAAACAGAAAGTTAAAGCGTTAATTTCTCGAAATGACTTCGAGACTACATATTTTCAGCTTTTGATGCAGAGTCAAAATATATAAAAAGGGCTTCATAATGTTGAAAGAAATTCTAACTTCTGACAATTATTGGCGAAGATACATCCGTTTGAATTTGGAAACAGAAACTTAAAACGTCAATTTCTCGAAATCACTTCGAGACTACATATTTTCAGCTTTTGATGCAGAGTCAAAATATATAAAAAGGGCTTCATAATGTTGAAAGAAATTCTAACTTCTGACAATTATTGGCGAAGATACAACCGTTTGAATTTGGAAACAGAAACTTAAAACGTCAATTTCTCGAATTGACTTCGAGACTACATATTTTCAGCTTTTGATGCAGAATCAAAATATATAAAAAGGGCTTCATAATGTTGAAAGAAATTCTAACTTCTGACAATTATTGGCGAAGATACATCCGTTTGAATTTGGGAACAGAAAGTTAAAACGTCAATTTCTCGAAATGACTTCGAGACTACATATTTTCAGCTTTTGATGCAGAATCAAAATATATAAAAAGGGCTTCATAATGTTGAAAGAAATTCTAACTTCTGACAATTATTGGCGAAGATACATCCGTTTGAATTTGGAAACAGAAACTTAAAACGTCAATTTCTCGAAATGACTTCGAGACTACATATTTTCAGCTTTTGATGCAGAATCAAAATATATAAAAAGGGCTTCATAATGTTGAAAGAAATTGTAACTTCTGACAATTATTGGCGAAGATACATCCGTTTGAATTTGGGAACAGAAACTTAAAACGTCAATTTCTCGAAGTGACTTCGAGACTACATATTTTCAGCTTTTGATGCAGAATCAAAATATATAAAAAGGGCTTCATAATGTTGAAAGAAATTCTAACTTCTGACAATTATTGGCGAAGATACATCCGTTTGAATTTGGAAACAGAAACTTAAAACGTCAATTTCTCGAAATGACTTCGAGACTACATATTTTCAGCTTTTGATGCAGAGTCAAAATATATAAAAAGGGCTTCATAATGTTGAAAGAAATTCTAACTTCTGACAATTATTGGCGAAGATACATCCGTTTGAATTTGGGAACAGAAAGTTAAAGCGTTAATTTCTCGAAATGACTTCGAGACTACATATTTTCAGCTTTTGATGCAGAGTCAAAATATATAAAAAGGGCTTCATAATGTTGAAAGAAATTCTAACTTCTGACAATTATTGGCGAAGATACATCCGTTTGAATTTGGAAACAGAAACTTAAAACGTCAATTTCTCGAAATGACTTCGAGACTACATATTTTCAGCTTTTGATGCAGAGTCAAAATATATAAAAAGGGCTTCATAATGTTGAAAGAAATTCTAACTTCTGACAATTATTGGCGAAGATACATCCGTTTGAATTTGGAAACAGAAACTTAAAACGTCAATTTCTCGAAATGACTTCGAGACTACATATTTTCAGCTTTTGATGCAGAATCAAAATATATAAAAAGGGCTTCATAATGTTGAAAGAAATTCTAACTTCTGACAATTATTGGCGAAGATACATCCGTTTGAATTTGGGAACAGAAAGTTAAAGCGTTAATTTCTCGAAATGACTTCGAGACTACATATTTTCAGCTTTTGATGCAGAATCAAAATATATAAAAAGGGCTTCATAATGTTGAAAGAAATTCTAACTTCTGACAATTATTGGCGAAGATACATCCGTTTGAATTTGGAAACAGAATCTTAAAACGTCAATTTCTCGAATTGACTTCAAGACTACATATTTTTAGCTTTTGATGCAGAATCAAAATATATAAAAAGGGCTTCATAATGTTGAAAGAAATTCTAACTTCTGACAATTATTGGCGAAGATACATCCGTTTGAATTTGGAAACAGAAACTTAAAACGTCAATTTCTCGAAATGACTTCGAGACTACATATTTTCAGCTTTTGATGCAGAGTCAAAATATATAAAAAGGGCTTCATAATGTTGAAAGAAATTCTAACTTCTGACAATTATTGGCGAAGATACATCCGTTTGAATTTGGAAACAGAAACTTAAAACGTCAATTTCTCGAAATGACTTCGAGACTACATATTTTCAGCTTTTGATGCAGAATCAAAATATATAAAAAGGGCTTCATAATGTTGAAAGAAATTCTAACTTCTGACAATTATTGGCGAAGATACATCCGTTTGAATTTGGAAACAGAAACTTAAAACGTCAATTTCTCGAAATGACTTCGAGACTACATATTTTCAGCTTTTGATGCAGAATCAAAATATATAAAAAGGGCTTCATAATGTTGAAAGAAATTCTAACTTCTGACAATTATTGGCGAAGATACATCCGTTTGAATTTGGAAACAGAAACTTAAAACGTCAATTTCTCGAAGTGACTTCAAGACTACATATTTTCAGCTTTTGATGCAGAATCAAAATATATAAAAAGGGCTTCATAATGTTGAAAGAAATTCTAACTTCTGACAATTATTGGCGAAGATACATCCGTTTGAATTTGGAAACAGAAACTTAAAACGTCAATTTCTCGAAATGACTTCGAGACTACATATTTTCAGCTTTTGATGCAGAGTCAAAATATATAAAAAGGGCTTCATAATGTTGAAAGAAATTCTAACTTCTGACAATTATTGGCGAAGATACATCCGTTTGAATTTGGGAACAGAAAGTTAAAGCGTTAATTTCTCGAAATGACTTCGAGACTTCATATTTTCAGCTTTTGATGCAGAGTCAAAATATATAAAAAGGGCTTCATAATGTTGAAAGAAATTCTAACTTCTGACAATTATTGGCGAAGATACATCCGTTTGAATTTGGAAACAGAAACTTAAAACGTCAATTTCTCGAATTGACTTCGAGACTACATATTTTCAGCTTTTGATGCAGAGTCAAAATATATAAAAAGGGCTTCATAATGTTGAAAGAAATTCTAACTTCTGACAATTATTGGCGAAGATACATCCGTTTGAATTTGGAAACAGAAACTTAAAACGTCAATTTCTCGAAATGACTTCGAGACTACATATTTTCAGCTTTTGATGCAGAATCAAAATATATAAAAAGGGCTTCATAATGTTGAAAGAAATTCTAACTTCTGACAATTATTGGCGAAGATACATCCGTTTGAATTTGGAAACAGAAACTTAAAACGTCAATTTCTCGAAATGACTTCGAGACTACATATTTTCAGCTTTTGATGCAGAGTCAAAATATATAAAAAGGGCTTCATAATGTTGAAAGAAATTCTAACTTCTGACAATTATTGGCGAAGATACATCCGTTTGAATTTGGAAACAGAAACTTAAAACGTCAATTTCTCGAATTGACTTCGAGACTACATATTTTCAGCTTTTGATGCAGAATCAAAATATATAAAAAGGGCTTCATAATGTTGAAAGAAATTCTAACTTCTGACAATTATTGGCGAAGATACATCCGTTTGAATTTGGGAACAGAAACTTAAAACGTTAATTTCTCGAAATGACTTCGAGACTACATATTTTCAGCTTTTGATGCAGAATCAAAATATATAAAAAGGGCTTCATAATGTTGAAAGAAATTCTAACTTCTGACAATTATTGGCGAAGATACATCCGTTTGAATTTGGAAACAGAAACTTAAAACGTCAATTTCTCGAAATGACTTCGAGACTACATATTTTCAGCTTTTGATGCAGAATCAAAATATATAAAAAGGGCTTCATAATGTTGAAAGAAATTGTAGCTTCTGACAATTATTGGCGAAGATACATCCGTTTGAATTTGGAAACAGAAACTTAAAACGTCAATTTCTCGAAGTGACTTCGAGACTACATATTTTCAGCTTTTGATGCAGAATCAAAATATATAAAAAGGGCTTCATAATGTTGAAAGAAATTCTAACTTCTGACAATTATTGGCGAAGATACATCCGTTTGAATTTGGAAACAGAAACTTAAAACGTCAATTTCTCGAAATGACTTCGAGACTACATATTTTCAGCTTTTGATGCAGAATCAAAATATATAAAAAGGGCTTCATAATGTTGAAAGAAATTCTAACTTCTGACAATTATTGGCGAAGATACATCCGTTTGAATTTGGGAACAGAAAGTTAAAGCGTTAATTTCTCGAAATGACTTCGAGACTACATATTTTCAGCTTTTGATGCAGAGTCAAAATATATAAAAAGGGCTTCATAATGTTGAAAGAAATTCTAACTTCTGACAATTATTGGCGAAGATACATCCGTTTGAATTTGGAAACAGAAACTTAAAACGTCAATTTCTCGAAATGACTTCGAGACTACATATTTTCAGCTTTTGATGCAGAGTCAAAATATATAAAAAGGGCTTCATAATGTTGAAAGAAATTCTAACTTCTGACAATTATTGGCGAAGATACATCCGTTTGAATTTGGAAACAGAAACTTAAAACGTCAATTTCTCGAAATGACTTCGAGACTACATATTTTCAGCTTTTGATGCAGAGTCAAAATATATAAAAAGGGCTTCATAATGTTGAAAGAAATTCTAACTTCTGACAATTATTGGCGAAGATACATCCGTTTGAATTTGGAAACAGAAACTTAAAACGTCAATTTCTCGAAATGACTTCGAGACTACATATTTTCAGCTTTTGATGCAGAATCAAAATATATAAAAAGGGCTTCATAATGTTGAAAGAAATTCTAACTTCTGACAATTATTGGCGAAGATACATCCGTTTGAATTTGGGAACAGAAAGTTAAAGCGTTAATTTCTCGAAATGACTTCGAGACTACATATTTTCAGCTTTTGATGCAGAATCAAAATATATAAAAAGGGCTTCATAATGTTGAAAGAAATTCTAACTTCTGACAATTATTGGCGAAGATACATCCGTTTGAATTTGGAAACAGAAACTTAAAACGTCAATTTCTCGAATTGACTTCAAGACTACATATTTTCAGCTTTTGATGCAGAATCAAAATATATAAAAAGGGCTTCATAATGTTGAAAGAAATTCTAACTTCTGACAATTATTGGCGAAGATACATCCGTTTGAATTTGGAAACAGAAACTTAAAACGTCAATTTCTCGAAATGACTTCGAGACTACATATTTTCAGCTTTTGATGCAGAGTCAAAATATATAAAAAGGGCTTCATAATGTTGAAAGAAATTCTAACTTCTGACAATTATTGGCGAAGATACATCCGTTTGAATTTGGAAACAGAAACTTAAAACGTCAATTTCTCGAAATGACTTCGAGACTACATATTTTCAGCTTTTGATGCAGAATCAAAATATATAAAAAGGGCTTCATAATGTTGAAAGAAATTCTAACTTCTGACAATTATTGGCGAAGATACATCCGTTTGAATTTGGAAACAGAAACTTAAAACGTCAATTTCTCGAAATGACTTCGAGACTACATATTTTCAGCTTTTGATGCAGAATCAAAATATATAAAAAGGGCTTCATAATGTTGAAAGAAATTCTAACTTCTGACAATTATTGGCGAAGATACATCCGTTTGAATTTGGAAACAGAAACTTAAAACGTCAATTTCTCGAAATGACTTCGAAACTACATATTTTCAGCTTTTGATGCAGAATCAAAATATATAAAAAGGGCTTCATAATGTTGAAAGAAATTCTGACTTCTGGCAATTATTGGCGAAGATACGTCCGTTTGAATTTGGAAACAGAAACTTAAAACGTCAATTTCTCGAAATGACTTCGAGACTACATATTTTCAGCTTTTGATGCAGAATCAAAATATATAAAAAGGGCTTCATAATGTTGAAAGAAATTCTAACTTCTGACAATTATTGGCGAAGATACATCCGTTTGAATTTGGGAACAGAAAGTTAAAGCGTTAATTTCTCGAAATGACTTCGAGACTACATATTTTTAGCTTTTGATGCAGAATCAAAATATATAAAAAGGGCTTCATAATGTTGAAAGAAATTCTAACTTCTGACAATTATTGGCGAAGATACATCCGTTTGAATTTGGAAACAGAAACTTAAAACGTCAATTTCTCGAAATGACTTCGAGACTACATATTTTCAGCTTTTGATGCAGAATCAAAATATATAAAAAGGCTTCATAATGTTGAAAGAAATTCTAACTTTTGACAATTATTGGCGAAGATACATCCGTTTGAATTTGGAAACAGAAACTTAAAACGTCAATTTCTCGAAATGACTTCGAGACTACATATTTTCAGCTTTTGATGCAGAATCAAAATATATAAAAAGGGCTTCATAATGTTGAAAGAAATTCTAACTTCTGACAATTATTGGCGAAGATACATCCGTTTGAATTTGGAAACAGAAACTTAAAACGTCAATTTCTCGAAATGACTTCGAGACTACATATTTTCAGCTTTTGATGCAGAGTCAAAATATATAAAAAGGGCTTCATAATGTTGAAAGAAATTCTAACTTCTGACAATTATTGGCGAAGATACATCCGTTTGAATTTGGAAACAGAAACTTAAAACGTCAATTTCTCGAAATGACTTCGAGACTACATATTTTCAGCTTTTGATGCAGAGTCAAAATATATAAAAAGGGCTTCATAATGTTGAAAGAAATTCTAACTTCTGACAATTATTGGCGAAGATACATCCGTTTGAATTTGGAAACAGAAACTTAAAACGTCAATTTCTCGAAATGACTTCGAGACTACATATTTTCAGCTTTTGATGCAGAATCAAAATATATAAAAAGGGCTTCATAATGTTGAAAGAAATTCTAACTTCTGACAATTATTGGCGAAGATACATCCGTTTGAATTTGGAAACAGAAACTTAAAACGTCAATTTCTCGAATTGACTTCAAGACTACATATTTTCAGCTTTTGATGCAGAATCAAAATATATAAAAAGGGCTTCATAATGTTGAAAGAAATTCTAACTTCTGACAATTATTGGCGAAGATACATCCGTTTGAATTTGGAAACAGAAACTTAAAACGTCAATTTCTCGAAATGACTTCGAGACTACATATTTTCAGCTTTTGATGCAGAGTCAAAATATATAAAAAGGGCTTCATAATGTTGAAAGAAATTCTAACTTCTGACAATTATTGGCGAAGATACAACCGTTTGAATTTGGAAACAGAAACTTAAAACGTCAATTTCTCGAATTGACTTCGAGACTACATATTTTCAGCTTTTGATGCAGAATCAAAATATATAAAAAGGGCTTCATAATGTTGAAAGAAATTCTAACTTCTGACAATTATTGGCGAAGATACGTCCGTTTGAATTTGGAAACAGAAACTTAAAACGTCAATTTCTCGAAATGACTTCGAGACTACATATTTTCAGCTTTTGATGCAGAGTCAAAATATATAAAAAGGGCTTCATAATGTTGAAAGAAATTCTAACTTCTGACAATTATTGGCGAAGATACAATCGTTTGATTTGGGAAACAGAAAACTTAAAACGTCATTTTCTCGAATGACTTCGAGACTACATATTTTTCAGCTTTTGATGCAGAATCAAAATATATAAAAAGGGCTTCATAATGTTGAAAGAAATTCTAACTGCTGACAATTATTGGCGAAGATACATCCGTTTGAATTTGGAAACAGAAACTTAAAACGTCAATTTCTCGAAATGACTTCGAGACTACATATTTTCAACTTTTGATGCAGAGTCAAAATATATAAAAAGGGCTTCATAATGTTGAAAGAAATTCTAACTTTCTGACAATTATTGGCGAAGATACATCCGTTTGAATTTGGAAACAGAAACTTAAAACGTCAATTTCTCGAAATGACTTCGAGACTACATATTTTCAGCTTTTGATGCAGAATCAAAATATATAAAAAGGGCTTAATAATGTTGAAAGAAATTCTAACTTTTGACAATTATTGGCGAAGATACAACCGTTTGAATTTGGAAACAGAAACTTAAAACGTCAATTTCTCGAAATGACTTCGAGACTACATATTTTCAGCTTTTGATGCACAGTCAAAATATATAAAAAGGGCTTCATAATGTTGAAAGAAATTCTAACTTCTGACAATTATTGGCGAAGATACATCCGTTTGAATTTGGAAACAGAAACTTAAAACGTCAATTTCTCGAAATGACTTCGAGACTACTTATTTTCAGCTTTTGATGCAGAATCAAAATATATGAAAAGGGCTTCATAATGTTGAAAGAAATTCTAACTTCTGACAATTATTGGCGAAGATACATCCGTTTGAATTTGGAAACAGAAACTTAAAACGTCAATTTCTCGAAATGACTTCGAGACTACATATTTTCAGCTTTTGATGCAGAGTCAAAATATATAAAAAGGGCTTCATAATGTTGAAAGAAATTCTAACTTCTGACAATTATTGGCGAAGATACATCCGTTTGAATTTGGAAACAGAAACTTAAAACGTCAATTTCTCGAAATGACTTCGAGACTACATATTTTCAGCTTTTGATGCAGAGTCAAAATATATAAAAAGGGCTTCATAATGTTGAAAGAAATTCTAATTTCTGACAATTATTGGCGAAGATACATCCGTTTGAATTTGGAAACAGAAACTTAAAACGTCAATTTCTCGAAATGACTTCGAGACTACATATTTTCAGCTTTTGATGCAGAGTCAAAATATATAAAAAGGGCTTCATAATGTTGAAAGAAATTCTAACTTCTGACAATTATTGGCGAAGATACATCCGTTTGAATTTGGAAACAGAAACTTAAAACGTCAATTTCTCGAAATGACTTCGAGACTGTATATTTTCCGCTTTTGATGCAGAATCAAAATTTATAAAAAGGGCTTCATAATGTTGAAAGAAATTCTAATTTCTGACAATTATTGGCGAAGATACATCCGTTTGAATTTGGAAACAGAAACTTAAAACGTCAATTTCTCGAAATGACTTCGAGACTACATATTTTCAGCTTTTGATGCAGAATCAAAATATATAAAAAGGGCTTAATAATGTTGAAAGAAATTCTAACTTCTGACAATTATTGGCGAAGATACATCCGTTTGAATTTGGAAACAGAAACTTAAAACGTCAATTTCTCGAAATGACTTCGAGACTACATATTTTCAGCTTTTGATGCACAGTCAAAATATATAAAAAGGGCTTCATAATGTTGAAAGAAATTCTAACTTCTGACAATTATTGGCAAAGATACATCCGTTTGAATTTGGAAACAGAAACTTAAAACGTCAATTTCTCGAAATGACTTCGAGACTACATATTTTCAGCTTTTGATGCAGAATCAAAATATATGAAAAGGGCTTTATAATGTTGAAAGAAATTCTAACTTCTGACAATTATTGGCGAAGATACATCCGTTTGAATTTGGAAACAGAAACTTAAAACGTCAATTTCTCGAAATCACTTCGAGACTACATATTTTCAGCTTTTGATGCAGAGTCAAAATATATAAAAAGGGCTTCATAATGTTGAAAGAAATTCTAACTTCTGACAATTATTGGCGAAGATACATCCGTTTGAATTTGGAAACAGAAACTTAAAACGTAAATTTCTCGAAATGACTTCGAGACTACATATTTTCAGCTTTTGATGCAGAATCAAAATATATAAAAAGGGCTTCATAATGTTGAAAGAAATTCTAACTTCTGACAATTATTGGCGAAGATACATCCGTTTGAATTTGGAAACAGAAACTTAAAACGTCAATTTCTCGAAATCACTTCGAGACTACATATTTTCAGCTTTTGATGCAGAGTCAAAATATATAAAAAGGGCTTCATAATGTTGAAAGAAATTCTAACTTCTGACAATTATTGGCGAAGATACAACCGTTTGAATTTGGAAACAGAAACTTAAAACGTCAATTTCTCGAAATGACTTCGAGACTACATATTTTCAACTTTTGATGCAGAGTCAAAATATATAAAAAGGGCTTCATAATGTTGAAAGAAATTCTAATTTCTGACAATTATTGGCGAAGATACGTCCGTTTGAATTTGGAAACAGAAACTTAAAACGTCAATTTCTCGAAATGACTTCGAGACTACATATTTTCAGCTTTTGATGCAGAGTCAAAATATATAAAAAGGGCTTAATAATGTTGAAAGAAATTCTAACTTCTGACAATTATTGGCGAAGATACATCCGTTTGAATTTGGAAACAGAAACTTAAGACGTCAATTTCTCGAAATGACTTCGAGACTACATATTTTCAGCTTTTGATGCACAGTCAAAATATATAAAAAGGGCTTCATAATGTTGAAAGAAATTCTAACTTCTGACAATTATTGGCAAAGATACATCCGTTTGAATTTGGAAACAGAAACTTAAAACGTCAATTTCTCGAAATGACTTCGAGACTACATATTTTCAGCTTTTGATGCAGAATCAAAATATATGAAAAGGGCTTCATAATGTTGAAAGAAATTCTAACTTCTGACAATTATTGGCGAAGATACATCCGTTTGAATTTGGAAACAGAAACTTAAAACGTCAATTTCTCGAAATCACTTCGAGACTACATATTTTCAGCTTTTGATGCAGAGTCAAAATATATAAAAAAGGCTTCATAATGTTGAAAGAAATTCTAACTTCTGACAATTATTGGCGAAGATACATCCGTTTGAATTTGGAAACAGAAACTTAAAACGTAAATTTCTCGAAATGACTTCGAGACTACATATTTTCAGCTTTTGATGCAGAATCGAAATATATAAAAAGGGCTTCATAATGTTGAAAGAAATTCTAACTTTTGACAATTATTGGCGAAGATACATCCGTTTGAATTTGGAAACAGAATCTTAAAACGTCAATTTCTCGAATTGACTTCAAGACTACATATTTTCAGCTTTTGATGCAGAATCAAAATGTATAAAAAGGGCTTCATAATGTTGAAAGAAATTCTAACTTCTGACAATTATTGGCGAAGATACATCCGTTTGAATTTGGAAACAGAAACTTAAAACGTCAATTTCTCGAAATGACTTCGAGACTGTATATTTTCCGCTTTTGATGCAGAATCAAAATTTATAAAAAGGGCTTCATAATGTTGAAAGAAATTCTAACTTTTGAAAATTATTGGCGAAGATACAACCGTTTGAATTTGGAAACAGAAACTTAAAACGTCAATTTCTCGAAATGACTTCGAGACTACATATTTTCAGCTTTTGATGCAGAGTCAAAATATATAAAAAGGGCTTCATAATGTTGAAAGAAATTCTAACTTCTGACAATTATTGGCGAAGATACATCCGTTTGAATTTGGAAACAGAAACTTAAAACGTCAATTTCTCGAAATGACTTCGAGACTACATATTTTCAGCTTTTGATGCAGAGTTAAAATATATAAAAAGGGCTTCATAATGTTGAAAGAAATTCTAACTTCTGACAATTATTGGCGAAGATACATCCGTTTGAATTTGGGAACAGAAACTTAAAACGTCAATTTTTGGAATTCACTTTGAGACTACATATTTTCAGCTTTTGATGCAGAATCAAAATATATAAAACGGGCTTCATAATGTTGAAAGAAATTTTAACTTTTGAAAATTATTGGCGAAGATACAACCGTTTGAATTTGGAAACAGAAACTTATAACGTCAATTTCTCGAATTGACTTCAAGACTACATATTTTCAGCTTTTGATGCAGAATCAAAATATATAAAAAGGGCTTCATAATGTTGAAAGAAATTCTAACTTCTGACAATTATTGGCGAAGATACATCCGTTTGAATTTGGAAACAGAAACTTAAAACGTCAATTTCTCGAAATGACTTCAAGACTACATATTTTCAGCTTTTGATGCAGAGTCAAAATATATAAAAAGGGCTTCATAATGTTGAAAGAAATTCTAACTTTTGACAATTATTGGCGAAGATACAACCGTTTGAATTTGGAAACAGAAACTTAAAACGTCAATTTCTCGAAATGACTTCGAGACTACATATTTTCAGCTTTTGATGCAGAATCAAAATATATAAAAAGGGCTTCATAATGTTGAAAGAAATTGTAGCTTCTGACAATTATTGGCGAAGATACATCCGTTTGAATTTGGGAACAGAAACTTAAAACGTCAATTTCTCGAAGTGACTTCGAGACTACATATTTTCAGCTTTTGATGCAGAATCAAAATATATAAAAAGGGCTTCATAATGTTGAAAGAAATTCTGACTTCTGGCAATTATTGGCGAAGATACGTCCGTTTGAATTTGGAAACAGAAACTTAAAACGTCAATTTCTCGAAATGACTTCGAGACTACATATTTTCAGCTTTTGAGGCAGAGTCAAAATATATAAAAAGGGCTTCATAATGTTGAAAGAAATTCTAACATCTGACAATTATTGGCGAAGATACATCCGTTTGAATTTGGGAACAGAAAGTTAAAGCGTTAATTTCTCGAAATGACTTCGAGACTACATATTTTCAGCTTTTGATGCAGAATCAAAATATATAAAAAGGGCTTTATAATGTTGAAAGAAATTCTAACTTCTGACAATTATTGGCGAAGATACATCCGTTTGAATTTGGAAACAGAAACTTAAAACGTCAATTTCTCGAAATGACTTCGAGGCTACATATTTTCAGCTTTTGATGCAGAGTCAAAATATATAAAAAGGGCTTCATAATGTTGAAAGAAATTCTAACTTCTGACAATTATTGGCGAAGATACAACTGTTTGAATTTGGAAACAGAAACTTAAAACGTCAATTTCTCGAAATGACTTCGAGACTACATATTTTCAGCTTTTGATGCAGAGTCAAAATATATAAAAAGGGCTTCATAATGTTGAAAGAAATTCTAACTTTTGACAATTATTGGCGAATATACAACCGTTTGAATTTGGAAACAGAAACTTAAAACGTCAATTTCTCGAATTGACTTCAAGACTACATATTTTCAGCTTTTGATGCAGAATCAAAATATATAAAAAGGGCTTCATAATGTTGAAAGAAATTCTAACTGCTGACAATTATTGGCGAAGATACATCCGTTTGAATTTGGAAACAGAAACTTAAAACGTCAATTTCTCGAAATGACTTCGAGACTACATATTTTCAGCTTTTGATGCAGAGTTAAAATATATAAAAAGGGCTTCATAATGTTGAAAGAAATTCTAACTTCTGACAATTATTGGCGAAGATACATCCGTTTGAATTTGGAAACAGAAACTTAAAACGTCAATTTCTCGAAATCACTTCGAGACTACATATTTTCAGCTTTTGATGCAGAGTCAAAATATATAAAAAGGGCTTCATAATGTTGAAAGAAATTCTAACTTCTGACAATTATTGGCGAAGATACATCCGTTTGAATTTGGAAACAGAAACTTAAAACGTCAATTTCTCGAAATGACTTCGAGACTACATATTTTCAGCTTTTGATGCAGAATCAAAATATATAAAAAGGGCTTCATAATGTTGAAAGAAATTCTAACTTTTGACAATTATTGGCGAAGATACAACCGTTTGAATTTGGAAACAGTAACTTAAAACGTCAATTTCTCGAATTTACTTCAAGACTACATATTTTCAGCTTTTGATGCAGAATCAAAATGTATAAAAAGGGCTTCATAATGTTGAAAGAAATTCTAACTTCTGACAATTATTGGCGAAGATCCATCCGTTTGAATTAGGGAACAGAAACTTAAAACGTAAATTTCTCGAAATGACTTCGAGACTACATATTTTCAGCTTTTGATGCAGAGTCAAAATATATAAAAAGGGCTTCATAATGTTGAAAGAAATTCTAACTTCTGACAATTATTGGCGAAGATACATCCGTTTGAATTTGGAAACAGAAACTTAAAACGTCAATTTCTCGAATTGACTTTGAGACTACATATTTTCAGCTTTTGATGCAGAATCAAAATATATAAAAAGGGCTTCATAATGTTGAAAGAAATTCTAACTTCTGACAATTATTGGCGAAGATACATCCGTTTGAATTTGGGAACAGAAACTTAAAACGTAAATTTCTCGAAATGACTTCGAGACTACATATTTTCAGCTTTTGATGCAGAATCAAAATATATAAAAAGGGCTTCATAATGTTGAAAGAAATTCTAACTTCTGACAATTATTGGCGAAGATACATCCGTTTGAATTTGGAAACAGAAACTTAAAACGTCAATTTCTCGAAATGACTTCGAGACTACATATTTTCAGCTTTTGATGCAGAGTCAAAATATATAAAAAGGGCTTCATAATGTTGAAAGAAATTCTAACTGCTGACAATTATTGGCGAAGATACATCCGTTTGAATTTGGAAACAGAAACTTAAAACGTCAATTTCTCGAAATGACTTCGAGACTACATATTTTCAACTTTTGATGCAGAATCAAAATATATAAAAAGGGCTTCATAATGTTGAAAGAAATTCTAACTTCTGACAATTATTGGCGAAGATACATCCGTTTGAATTTGGAAACAGAAACTTAAAACGTCAATTTCTCGAAATGACTTCGAGACTACATATTTTCAGCTTTTGATGCAGAATCAAAATATATAAAAAGGGCTTCATAATGTTGAAAGAAATTCTAACTTCTGACAATTATTGGCGAAGATACATCCGTTTGAATTTGGAAACAGAAACTTAAAACGTCAATTTCTCGAAATGACTTCGAGACTACATATTTTCAGCTTTTGATGCAGAGTCAAAATATATAAAAGGGCTTCATAATGTTGAAAGAAATTCTAACTTCTGACAATTATTGGCAAAGATACATCCGTTTGAATTTGGAAACAGAAACTTAAAACGTCAATTTCTCGAAATGACTTCGAGACTACATATTTTCAGCTTTTGATGCAGAATCAAAATATATAAAAAGGGCTTCATAATGTTGAAAGAAATTCTAACTTCTGACAATTATTGGCGAAGATACATCCGTTTGAATTTGGAAACAGAAACT
The DNA here is from genome assembly GCF_018153295.1 of Drosophila grimshawi. Taxonomy (NCBI): domain Eukaryota; kingdom Metazoa; phylum Arthropoda; class Insecta; order Diptera; family Drosophilidae; genus Drosophila; species Drosophila grimshawi. The sequence continues at coordinate 36,268 of NW_025063757.1, read as the reverse complement.
TAAAACGTAAATTTCTCGAAATGACTTCGAGACTACATATTTTCAGCTTTTGATGCAGAGTCAAAATATATAAAAAAGGGCTTCATAATGTTGAAAGAAATTCTAACTTCTGACAATTATTGGCGAAGATACATCCGTTTGAATTTGGAAACAGAAACTTAAAACGTAAATTTCTCGAAATGACTTCGAGACTACATATTTTCAGCTTTTGATGCAGAATCAAAATATATAAAAAGGGCTTCATAATGTTGAAAGAAATTCTAACTTTTGAAAATTATTGGCGAAGATACAACCGTTTGAATTTGGAAACAGAAACTTATAACGTCAATTTCTCGAATTGACTTCAAGACTACATATTTTCAGCTTTTGATGCAGAATCAAAATATATAAAAAGGGCTTCATAATGTTGAAAGAAATTCTAACTTCTGACAATTATTGGCGAAGATACATCCGTTTGAATTTGGAAACAGAAACTTAAAACGTCAATTTCTCGAAATGACTTCGAGACTACATATTTTCAGCTTTTGATGCAGAATCAAAATATATAAAAAGGGCTTCATAATGTTGAAAGAAATTCTAACTTCTGACAATTATTGACGAAGATACATCCGTTTGAATTTGGAAACAGAAACTTAAAACGTAAATTTCTCGAAATGACATCGAGACTATATATTTTTCGCTTTTGATGCAGAGTCAAAATATATAAAAAGGGCTTCATAATGTTGAAAGAAATTCTAACTTCTGACAATTATTGGCGAAGATACATCCGTTTGAATTTCGAAACAGAAACTTAAAACGTCAATTTCTCGAAATGTCTTCGAGACTACATATTTTCAGCTTTTGATGCAGAGTCAAAATATATAAAAAGGGCTTCATAATGTTGAAAGAAATTCTGACTTCTGACAATTATTGGCGAAGATACATCCGTTTGAATTTGGAAACAGACACTTAAAACGTCAATTTCTCGAAATGACTTCGAGACTACTTATTTTCAGCTTTTGATGCAGAGTCAAAATATATAAAAAGGGCTTCATAATGTTGAAAGAAATTCTAACTTCTGACAATTATTGGCGAAGATACATCCGTTTGAATTTGGAAACAGACACTTAAAACGTCAATTTCTCGAAATGACTTCGAGACTACATATTTTCAGCTTTTGATGCAGAATCAAAATGTATAAAAAGGGCTTCATAATGTTGAAAGAAATTCTAACTTCTGACAATTATTGGCGAAGATACATCCGTTTGAATTTGGAAACAGAAACTTAAAACGTCAATTTCTCGAAATGACTTCGAGACTACATATTTTCAGCTTCTGATGCAGAATCAAAATGTATAAAAAGGGCTTCACAATGTTGAAAGAAATTCTAACTTCTGACAATTATTGGCGAAGATACATCCGTTTGAATTTGGAAACAGAAACTTAAAACGTCAATTTCTCGAAATGACTTCGAGACTACATATTTTCAGCTTTTGATGCAGAATCAAAATTTATAAAAAGGGCTTCATAATGTTGAAAGAAATTCTAACTTCTGACAATTATTGGCGAAGATACATCCATTTGAATTTGGGAACAGAAACTTAAAACGTCAATTTCTCGAATTGACTTTGAGACTACATATTTTCAGCTTTTGATGCAGAATCAAAATATATAAAAAGAGCTTCATAATGTTGAAAGAAATTCTAACTTTTGACAATTATTGGCGAAGATACATCCGTTTGAATTTGGAAACAGAAACTTAAAACGTCAATTTCTCGAACTGACTTCATGACCACATATTTTCAGCTTTTGATGCCGAATCAAAATATATAAAAAGGGCTTCATAATGTTGAAAGAAATTCTAACTTCTGACAATTATTGGCGAAGATACATCCGTTTGAATTTGGAAACAGAAACTTAAAACGTCAATTTCTCGAAATGACTTCGAGACCACATATTTTCAGCTTTTGATGCAGAATCAAAATATATAAAAAGGGCTTCATAATGTTGAAAGAAATTCTAACTTCTGACAATTATTGACGAAGATACGTCCGTTTGAATTTGGAAACAGAAACTTAAAACGTAAATTTCTCGAAATGACATCTAGACTACATATTTTCTGCTTTTGATGCAGAGTCAAAATATATAAAAAGGGCTTCATAATGTTGAAAGAAATTCTAACTTCTGACAATTATTGGCGAAGATACATCCGTTTGAATTTGGAAACAGACACTTAAAACGTCAATTTCTCGAAATGACTTCGAGACTACTTATTTTCAGCTTTTGATGCAGAGTCAAAATATATAAAAAGGGCTTCATAATGTTGAAAGAAATTCTAACTTCTGACAATTATTGGCGAAGATACATCCGTTTGAATTTGGAAACAGAAACTTAAAACGTCAATTTCTCGAAATGACTTCGAGACTACATATTTTCAGCTTTTGATGCAGAATCAAAATTTATAAAAAGGGCTTCATAATGTTGAAAGAAATTCTAACTTCTGACAATTATTGGCGAAGATACATCCGTTTGAATTTGGGAACAGAAACTTAAAACGTCAATATCTCGAATTGATTTTGAGACTACATATTTTCAGCTTTTGATGCAGAATCAAAATATATAAAAAGGGCTTCATAATGTTGAAAGAAATTCTAACTTTTGACAATTATTGGCGAAGATACAACCGTTTGAATTTGGAAACAGAAACTTAAAACGTCAATTTCTCGAACTGACTTCAAGACCACATATTTTCAGCTTTTGATGCAGAATCAAAATATATAAAAAGGGCTTCATAATGTTGAAAGAAATTCTAACTTCTGACAATTATTGGCGAAGATACATCCGTTTGAATTTGGGAACAGAAACTTAAAACGTCAATTTCTCGAAATGACTTCGAGACCACATATTTTCAGCTTTTGATGCAGAATCAAAATATATAAAAAGGGCTTCATAATGTTGAAAGAAATTCTAACTTCTGACAATTATTGACGAAGATACATCCGTTTGAATTTGGAAACAGAAACTTAAAACGTAAATTTCTCGAAATGACTTCTAGACTACATATTTTCAGCTTTTGGTGCAGAATCAAAATATATAAAAAGGGCTTCATAATGTTGAAAGAAATTCTAACTTCTGACAATTATTGGCGAAGATACATCCGTTTGAATTTGGAAACAGAAACTTAAAACGTCAATTTCTCGAAATGACTTCGAGACTACATATTTTCAGCTTTTGATGCAGAATCAAAATATATAAAAAGGGCTTCATAATGTTGAAAGAAATTCTAACTTCTGACAATTATTGGCGAAGATACATCCGTTTGAATTTGGAAACAGACACTTAAAACGTCAATTTCTCGAAATGACTTCGAGACTACATATTTTCAGCTTTTGATGCAGAGTCAAAATATATAAAAAGGGCTTCATAATGTTGAAAGAAATTCTAACTTCTGACAATTATTGGCGAAGATACATCCGTTTGAATTTGGAAACAGAAACTTAAAACGTCAATTTCTCGAAATGACTTCGAGACTACATATTTTCAGCTTTTGATGCAGAATCAAAATGTATAAAAAGGGCTTCATAATGTTGAAAGAAATTCTAACTTCTGACAATTATTGGCGAAGATACATCCGTTTGAATTTGGAAACAGAAACTTAAAACGTCAATTTCTCGAAATGACTTCGAGACTACATATTTTCAGCTTTTGATGCAGAGTCAAAATATATAAAAAGGGCTTCATAATGTTGAAAGAAATTCTAACTTCTGACAATTATTGGCGAAGATACATCCGTTTGAATTTGGGAACAGAAACTTAAAGCGTCAATTTCTCGAATTGACTTCAAGACTACATATTTTCAGCTTTTGATGCAGAATTAAAATGTATAAAAAGGGCTTCACAATGTTGAAAGAAATTCTAACTTCTGACAATTATTGGCGAAGATACATCCGTTTGAATTTGGGAACAGAAACTTAAAACGTCAATTTCTCGAATTTACTTCAAGACTACATATTTTCAGCTTTTGATGCAGAGTCAAAATATATAAAAAGGGCTTCATAATGTTGAAAGAAATTCTAACTTCTGACAATTATTGGCGAAGATACATCCGTTTGAATTTGGGAACAGAAAGTTAAAGCGTTAATTTCTCGAAATGACTTCGAGACTACATATTTTCAGCTTTTGATGCCGAATCAAAATATATAAAAAGGGCTTCATAATGTTGAAAGAAATTCTAACTTCTGACAATTATTGGCGAAGATACATCCGTTTGAATTTGGAAACAGAAACTTAAAACGTCAATTTCTCGAATTGACTTCAAGACTACATATTTTTAGCTTTTGATGCAGAATCAAAATATATAAAAAGGGCTTCATAATGTTGAAAGAAATTCTAACTTCTGACAATTATTGGCGAAGATACATCCGTTTGAATTTGGAAACAGAAACTTAAAACGTCAATTTCTCGAAATGACTTCGAGACTACATATTTTCAGTTTTTGATGCAGAGTCAAAATATATAAAAAGGGCTTCATAATGTTGAAAGAAATTCTAACTTCTGACAATTATTGGCGAAGATACATCCGTTTGAATTTGGAAACAGAAACTTAAAACGTCAATTTCTCGAAATGACTTCGAGACTACATATTTTCAGCTTTTGATGCAGAATCAAAATATATGAAAAGGGCTTCATAATGTTGAAAGAAATTCTAACTTCTGACAATTATTGGCGAAGATACATCCGTTTGAATTTGGAAACAGAAACTTAAAACGTCAATTTCTCGAAATCACTTCGAGACTACATATTTTCAGCTTTTGATGCAGAGTCAAAATATATAAAAAGGGCTTCATAATGTTGAAAGAAATTCTAACTTCTGACAATTATTGGCGAAGATACAACCGTTTGAATTTGGAAACAGAAACTTAAAACGTCAATTTCTCGAATTGACTTCAAGACTACATATTTTCAGCTTTTGATGCAGAATCAAAATATATAAAAAGGGCTTCATAATGTTGAAAGAAATTCTAACTTCTGACAATTATTGGCGAAGATACATCCGTTTGAATTTGGAAACAGAAACTTAAAACGTCAATTTCTCGAAATGACTTCGAGACTACATATTTTCAGCTTTTGATGCAGAGTCAAAATATATAAAAAGGGCTTCATAATGTTGAAAGAAATTCTAACTTCTGACAATTATTGGCGAAGATACATCCGTTTGAATTTGGGAACAGAAAGTTAAAGCGTTAATTTCTCGAAATGACTTCGAGACTACATATTTTCAGCTTTTGATGCAGAATCAAAATATATAAAAAGGGCTTCATAATGTTGAAAGAAATTCTAACTTCTGACAATTATTGGCGAAGATACATCCGTTTGAATTTGGAAACAGAATCTTAAAACGTCAATTTCTCGAATTGACTTCAAGACTACATATTTTTAGCTTTTGATGCAGAATCAAAATATATAAAAAGGGCTTCATAATGTTGAAAGAAATTCTAACTTCTGACAATTATTGGCGAAGATACATCCGTTTGAATTTGGAAACAGAAACTTAAAACGTCAATTTCTCGAAATGACTTCGGGACTACATATTTTCAGCTTTTGAAGCAGAGTCAAAATATATAAAAAGGGCTTCATAATGTTGAAAGAAATTCTAACTTCTGACAATTATTGGCGAAGATACATCCGTTTGAATTTGGAAATAGAAACTTAAAACGTCAATTTCTCGAAATGACTTCGAGACTACATATTTTCAGCTTTTGATGCAGAATCAAAATATATAAAAAGGGCTTCATAATGTTGAAAGAAATTCTAACTTCTGACAATTATTGGCGAAGATACATCCGTTTGAATTTGGGAACAGAAAGTTAAAGCGTTAATTTCTCGAAATGACTTCGAGACTACATATTTTCAGCTTTTGATGCAGAGTCAAAATATATAAAAAGGGCTTCATAATGTTGAAAGAAATTCTAACTTCTGACAATTATTGGCGAAGATACATCCGTTTGAATTTGGAAACAGAATCTTAAAACGTCAATTTCTCGAAATGACTTCGAGACTACATATTTTCAGCTTTTGATGCAGAATCAAAATATATAAAAAGGGCTTCATAATGTTGAAAGAAATTGTAGCTTCTGACAATTACTGGCGAAGATACATCCGTTTGAATTTGGAAACAGAAACTTAAAACGTCAATTTCTCGAAGTGACTTCGAAACTACATATTTTCAGCTTTTGATGCAGAATCAAAATATATAAAAAGGGCTTCATAATGTTGAAAGAAATTCGGACTTCTGGCAATTATTGGCGAAGATACGTCCGTTTGAATTTGGAAACAGAAACTTAAAACGTCAATTTCTCGAAATGACTTCGAGACTACATATTTTCAGCTTTTGAGGCAGAGTCAAAATATATAAAAAGGGCTTCATAATGTTGAAAGAAATTCTAACATCTGACAATTATTGGCGAAGATACATCCGTTTGAATTTGGGAACAGAAAGTTAAAGCGTTAATTTCTCGAAATGACTTCGAGACTACATATTTTCAGCTTTTGATGCAGAATCAAAATATATAAAAAGGGCTTTATAATGTTGAAAGAAATTCTAACTTCTGACAATTATTGGCGAAGATACATCCGTTTGAATTTGGAAACAGAAACTTAAAACGTCAATTTCTCGAAATGACTTCGAGGCTACATATTTTCAGCTTTTGATGCAGAGTCAAAATATATAAAAAGGGCTTCATAATGTTGAAAGAAATTCTAACTTCTGACAATTATTGGCGAAGATACATCCGTTTGAATTTGGAAACAGAAACTTAAAACGTCAATTTCTCGAAATGACTTCGAGACTACATATTTTCAGCTTTTGATGCAGAGTCAAAATATATAAAAAGGGCTTCATAATGTTGAAAGAAATTCTAACTTTTGACAATTATTGGCGAATATACAACCGTTTGAATTTGGAAACAGAAACTTAAAACGTCAATTTCTCGAATTGACTTCAAGACTACATATTTTCAGCTTTTGACGCAGAATCAAAATATATAAAAAGGGCTTCATAATTTTGAAAGAAATTCTAACTTCTGACAATTATTGGCGAAGATACATCCGTTTGAATTTGGGAACAGAAACTTAAAACGTCAATTTCTCGAAATGACTTCGAGACTACATATTTTCAGCTTTTGATGCAGAGTCAAAATATATAAAAAGGGCTTCATAATGTTGAAAGAAATTCTAACTTTTGGCAATTATTGGCGAAGATACAACCGTTTGAATTTGGAAACAGAAACTTAAAACGTCAATTTCTCGAATTGACTTCAAGACTACATATTTTCAGCTTTTGATGCAGAATCAAAATATATAAAAAGGGCTTCATAATGTTGAAAGAAATTCTAACTTCTGACAATTATTGGCGAAGATAAATCCGTTTGAATTTGGAAACAGAAACTTAAAACGTCAATTTCTCGAAATGACTTCGAGACTACATATTTTCAGCTTTTGATGCAGAATCAAAATATATGAAAAGGGCTTCATAATGTTGAACGAAATTCTAACTTCTGACAATTATTGGCGAAGATACATCCGTTTGAATTTGGAAACAGAAACTTAAAACGTCAATTTCTCGAAATAACTTCGAGACTACATATTTTCAGCTTTTGATGCAGAGTCAAAATATATAAAAAGGGCTTCATAATGTTGAAAGAAATTCTAACTTCTGACAATTATTGGCGAAGATACATCCGTTTGAATTTGGAAACAGAAACTTAAAACGTCAATTTCTCGAAATGACTTCGAGACTACATATTTTCAGCTTTTGATGCAGAGTCAAAATATATAAAAAGGGCTTCATAATGTTGAAAGAAATTCTAACTTCTGACAATTATTGGCGAAGATACATCCGTTTGAATTTGGAAACAGAAACTTAAAACGTCAATTTCTCGAAATGACTTCGAGACTACATATTTTCAGCTTTTGATGCAGAGTCAAAATATATAAAAAGGGCTTCATAATGTTGAAAGAAATTCTAACTTCTGACAATTATTGGCGAAGATACAACCGTTTGAATTTGGAAACAGAAACTTAAAACGTCAATTTCTCGAATTGACTTCGAGACTACATATTTTCAGCTTTTGATGCAGAGTCAAAATATATAAAAAGGGCTTCATAATGTTGAAAGAAATTCTAACTTCTGACAATCATTGGCGAAGATACGTCCGTTTGAATTTGGAAACAGAAACTTAAAACGTCAATTTCTCGAAATGACTTCGAGACTACATATTTTCAGCTTTTGATGCAGAGTCAAAATATATAAAAAGGGCTTCATAATGTTGAAAGAAATTCTAACTTCTGACAATTATTGGCGAAGATAAATCCGTTTGAATTTGGAAACAGAAACTTAAAACGTCAATTTCTCGAAATGACTTCGAGACTACATATTTTCAGCTTTTGATGCAGAGTCAAAATATATAAAAAGGGCTTCATAATGTTGAAAGAAATTCTAACTTTTGACAATTATTGGCGAAGATACAACCGTTTGAATTTGGAAACAGAAACTTAAAACGTCAATTTCTCGAATTGACTTCAAGACTACATATTTTCAGCTTTTGATGCAGAATCAAAATATATAAAAAGGGCTTCATAATGTTGAATGAAATTCTAACTGCTGACAATTATTGGCGAAGATACATCCGTTTGAATTTGGAAACAGAAACTTAAAACGTCAATTTCTCGAAATGACTTCGAGACTACATATTTTCAGCTTTTGATGCAGAGTCAAAATATATAAAAAGGGCTTCATAATGTTGAAAGAAATTCTAACTTCTGACAATTATTGGCGAAGATACATCCGTTTGAATTTGGAAACAGAAACTTAAAACGTCAATTTCTCGAAATCACTTCGAGACTACATATTTTCAGCTTTTGATGCAGAGTCAAAATATATAAAAAGGGCTTCATAATGTTGAAAGAAATTCTAACTTCTGACAATTATTGGCGAAGATACATCCGTTTGAATTTGGAAACAGAAACTTAAAACGTCAATTTCTCGAAATGACTTCGAGACTACATATTTTCAGCTTTTGATGCAGAATCAAAATATATAAAAAGGGCTTCATAATGTTGAAAGAAATTCTAACTTTTGACAATTATTGGCGAAGATACAACCGTTTGAATTTGGAAACAGTAACTTAAAACGTCAATTTCTCGAATTTACTTCAAGACTACATATTTTCAGCTTTTGATGCAGAATCAAAATGTATAAAAAGGGCTTCATAATGTTGAAAGAAATTCTAACTTCTGACAATTATTGGCGAAGATCCATCCGTTTGAATTAGGGAACAGAAACTTAAAACGTAAATTTCTCGAAATGACTTCGAGACTACATATTTTCAGCTTTTGATGCAGAGTCAAAATATATAAAAAGGGCTTCATAATGTTGAAAGAAATTCTAACTTCTGACAATTATTGGCGAAGATACATCCGTTTGAATTTGGAAACAGAAACTTAAAACGTCAATTTCTCGAAATGACTTCGAGACTACATATTTTCAGCTTTTGATGCAGAGTCAAAATATATAAAAAGGGCTTCATAATGTTGAAAGAAATTCTAACTTCTGACAATTATTGGCGAAGATACATCCGTTTGAATTTGGAAACAGAAACTTAAAAAGTCAATTTCTCAAAATGACTTCGAGACTACATATTTTCAGCTTTTGATGCAGAATCAAAATATATAAAAAGGGCTTCATAATGTTGAAAGAAATTCTAACTTCTGACAATTATTGGCGAAGATACATCCGTTTGAATTTGGAAACAGAAACTTAAAACGTCAATTTCTCGAAATGACTTCGAGACTACATATTTTCAACTTTTGATGCAGAGTCAAAATATATAAAAAGGGCTTCATAATGTTGAAAGAAATTCTAACTTCTGACAATTATTGGCGAAGATACATCCGTTTGAATTTGGAAACAGAAACTTAAAACGTCAATTTCTCGAAATGACTTCGAGACTACATATTTTCAGCTTTTGATGCAGAATCAAAATATATAAAAAGGGCTTCATAATGTTGAAAGAAATTCTAACTTCTGACAATTATTGGCGAAGATACATCCGTTTGAATTTGGAAACAGAAACTTAAAACGTCAATTTCTCGAAATGACTTCGAGACTACATATTTTCAGCTTTTGATGCAGAGTCAAAATATATAAAAAGGGCTTCATAATGTTGAAAGAAATTCTAACTTCTGACAATTATTGGCAAAGATACATCCGTTTGAATTTGGAAACAGAAACTTAAAACGTCAATTTCTCGAATTGACTTCGAGACTACATATTTTCAGCTTTTGATGCAGAATCAAAATATATGAAAAGGGCTTCATAATGTTGAAAGAAATTCTAACTTCTGACAATTATTGGCGAAGATACATCCGTTTGAATTTGGAAACAGAAACTTAAAACGTCAATTTCTCGAAATGACTTCGAGACTACATATTTTCAGCTTTTGATGCAGAGTCAAAATATATAAAAAGGGCTTCATAATGTTGAAAGAAATTCTAACTTTTGACAATTATTGGCGAAGATACATCCGTTTGAATTTGGAAACAGAAACTTAAAACGTCAATTTCTCGAAATGACTTCGAGACTACATATTTTCAGCTTTTGATGCAGAATCAAAATATATAAAAAGGGCTTCATAATGTTGAAAGAAATTCTAACTTCTGACAATTATTGGCGAAGATACATCCGTTTGAATTTGGAAACAGAAACTTAAAACGTCAATTTCTCGAAATGACTTCGAGACTACATATTTTCAGCTTTTGATGCAGAATCAAAATTTATAAAAAGGGCTTCATAATGTTGAAAGAAATTCTAACTTCTGACAATTATTGGCGAAGATACATCCGTTTGAATTTGGAAACAGAAACTTATAACGTCAATTTCTCGAATTGACTTCAAGACTACATATTTTCAGCTTTTGATGCAGAATCAAAATATATAAAAAGGGCTTCATAATGTTGAAAGAAATTCTAACTTCTGACAATTATTGGCGAAGATCCATCCGTTTGAATTTGGAAACAGAAACTTAAAACGTCAATTTCTCGAAATGACTTCGAGACTACATATTTTCAGCTTTTGATGCAGAGTCAAAATATATAAAAAGGGCTTCATAATGTTGAAGGAAATTCTAATTGCTGACAAATATTTGCCGAGGATACATCCGTTTGAATTTGGAAACAGAAACTTAAAACGTCAATTTCTCGAATTGACTTCGAGACTACATATTTTCAGCTTTTGATGCAGAATCAAAATATATAAAAAGGGCTTCATAATGTTGAAAGAAATTCTAACTTCTGACAATTATTGGCGAAGATACAACCGTTTGAATTTGGAAACAGAAACTTAAAACGTCAATTTCTCGAATTGACTTCAAGACTACATATTTTCAGCTTTTGATGCAGAATCAAAATATATAAAAAGGGCTTCATAATGTTGAAAGAAATTCTAACTTCTGACAATTATTGGCGAAGATACATCCGTTTGAATTTGGGAACAGAAACTTAAAACGTCAATTTCTCGAATTGACTTTGAGACTACATATTTTCAGCTTTTGATGCAGAATCAAAATATATAAAAAGGGCTTCATAATGTTGAAAGAAATTCTAACTTTTGACAATTATTGGCGAAGATACAACCGTTTGAATTTGGAAACAGAAAACTTAAAACGTCAATTTCTCGAATTGACTTCAAGACTACATATTTTCAGCTTTTGATGCAGAATCAAAATATATAAAAGGGCTTCATAATGTTGAAAGAAATTCTATCTTCTGACAATTATTGGCGAAAGATACATTCGTTTAAATTTGGAAACAGAAACTTAAAACGTCAATTTCTCGAAATGACTTCGAGACTACATATTTTCAGCTTTTGATGCAGAGTCAAAATATATAAAAAGGGCTTCATAATGTTGAAAGAAATTCTAACTTCTGACAATTATTGGCGAAGATACATCCGTTTGAATTTGGAAACAGAAACTTAAAACGTCAATTTCTCGAAATGACTTCGAGACTACATATTTTCAGCTTTTGATGCAGAGTCAAAATATATAAAAAGGGCTTCATAATGTTGAAAGAAATTCTAACTTCTGACAATTATTGGCGAAGATACATCCGTTTGAATTTGGAAACAGAAACTTAAAACGTCAATTTCTCGAAATGACTTCGAGACTACATATTTTCAGCTTTTGATGCAGAGTCAAAATATATAAAAAGGGCTTCATAATGTTGAAAGAAATTCTAACTTCTGACAATTATTGGCAAAGATACATCCGTTTGAATTTGGAAACAGAAACTTAAAACGTCAATTTCTCGAAATGACTTCGAGACTACATATTTTCAGCTTTTGATGCAGAGTCAAAATATATAAAAAGGGCTTCATAATGTTGAAAGAAATTCTAACTTTTGACAATTATTGGCGAAGATACAACCGTTTGAATTTGGAAACAGAAACTTAAAACGTCAATTTCTCGAATTGACTTCAAGACCACATATTTTCAGCTTTTGATGCAGAATCAAAATATATAAAAAGGGCTTCATAATGTTGAAAGAAATTCTAACTTCTGACAATTATTGACGAAGATACATCCGTTTGAATTTGGAAACAGAAACTTAAAACGTAAATTTCTCGAAATGACATCGAGACTATATATTTTTCGCTTTTGATGCAGAGTCAAAATATGTAAAAAAGGCTTCATAATGTTGAAAGAAATTCTAGCTTTTGACAATTATTGGCGGAGATACGTCCGTTTGAATTTCGAAATAGAAACTTAAAACGTCAATTTCTCGAAATGACTTCGAGACTACATATTTTCAGCTTTTGATGCAGAGTCAAAATATATAAAAAGGGCTTCATAATGTTGAAAGAAATTCTGACTTCTGACAATTATTGGCGAAGATACATCCGTTTGAATTTGGAAACAGACACTTAAAACGTCAATTTCTCGAAATGACTTCGAGACTACATATTTTCAGCTTTTGATGCAGAGTCAAAATATATAAAAAGGGCTTCATAATGTTGAAAGAAATTCTAACTTCTGACAATTATTGGCGAAGATACATTCGTTTGAATTTGGAAACAGAAACTTAAAACGTCAATTTCTCGAAATGACTTCGAGACTACATATTTTCAGCTTTTGATGCAGAATCAAAATGTATAAAAAGGGCTTCATAATGTTGAAAGAAATTCTAACTTCTGACAATTATTGGCGAAGATACATCCGTTTGAATTTGGAAACAGAAACTTAAAACGTCAATTTCTCGAAATGACTTCGAGACTACATATTTTCAGCTTTTGATGCAGAGTCAAAATATATAAAAAGGGCTTCATAATGTTGAAAGAAATTCTAACTTCTGACAATTATTGGCGAAGATACATCCGTTTGAATTTGGGAACAGAAACTTAAAGCGTCAATTTCTCGAATTGACTTTGAGACAACATATTTTCAGCTTTTGATGCAGAATCAAAATATATAAAAAGGGCTTCATAATGTTGAAAGAAATTCTAACTTCTGACAATTATTGGCGAAGATACATCCGTTTGAATTTGGAAACAGAAACTTAAAACGTCAATTTCTCGAAATGACTTCGAGACTACATATTTTCAGCTTTTGATGCAGAGTCAAAATATATAAAAAGGGCTTCATAATGTTGAAAGAAATTCTAACTTTTGAAAATTATTGGCGAAGATACATCCGTTTGAATTTGGAAACAGAAACTTAAAACGTCAATTTCTCGAATTGACTTCGAGACTACATATTTTCAGCTTTTGATGCAGAATCAAAATATATAAAAAGGGCTTCATAATGTTGAAAGAAATTCTAACTGCTGACAATTATTGGCGAAGATACATCCGTTTGAATTTGGAAACAGAAACTTAAAACGTCAATTTCTCGAAATGACTTCGAGACTACATATTTTCAGCTTTTGATGCAGAGTCAAAATATATAAAAAGGGCTTCATAATGTTGAAAGAAATTCTAACTTCTGACAATTATTGGCGAAGATACATCCGTTTGAATTTGGAAACAGAAACTTAAAACGTCAATTTCTCGAAATGACTTCGAGACTACATATTTTCAGCTTTTGATGCAGAATCAAAATATATAAAAAGGGCTTCATAATGTTGAAAGAAATTCTAACTTCTGACAATTATTGGCGAAGATACATCCGTTTGAATTTGGAAACAGAAACTTAAAACGTCAATTTCTCGAAATGACTTCGAGACTACATATTTTCAGCTTTTGATGCAGAGTCAAAATATATAAAAAGGGCTTCATAATGTTGAAAGAAATTCTAACTTCTGACAATTATTGGCAAAGATACATCCGTTTGAATTTGGAAACAGAAACTTAAAACGTCAATTTCTCGAAATGACTTCGAGACTACATATTTTCAGCTTTTGATGCAGAGTCAAAATATATAAAAAGGGCTTCATAATGTTGAAAGAAATTCTAACTTTTGACAATTATTGGCGAAGATACAACCGTTTGAATTTGGAAACAGAAACTTAAAACGTCAATTTCTCGAATTGACTTCAAGACCACATATTTTCAGCTTTTGATGCAGAATCAAAATATATAAAAAGGGCTTCATAATGTTGAAAGAAATTCTAACTTCTGACAATTATTGACGAAGATACATCCGTTTGAATTTGGAAACAGAAACTTAAAACGTAAATTTCTCGAAATGACATCGAGACTATATATTTTTCGCTTTTGATGCAGAGTCAAAATATGTAAAAAAGGCTTCATAATGTTGAAAGAAATTCTAGCTTTTGACAATTATTGGCGGAGATACGTCCGTTTGAATTTCGAAATAGAAACTTAAAACGTCAATTTCTCGAAATGACTTCGAGACTACATATTTTCAGCTTTTGATGCAGAGTCAAAATATATAAAAAGGGCTTCATAATGTTGAAAGAAATTCTGACTTCTGACAATTATTGGCGAAGATACATCCGTTTGAATTTGGAAACAGACACTTAAAACGTCAATTTCTCGAAATGACTTCGAGACTACATATTTTCAGCTTTTGATGCAGAGTCAAAATATATAAAAAGGGCTTCATAATGTTGAAAGAAATTCTAACTTCTGACAATTATTGGCGAAGATACATCCGTTTGAATTTGGAAACAGAAACTTAAAACGTCAATTTCTCGAAATGACTTCGAGACTACATATTTTCAGCTTTTGATGCAGAATCAAAATGTATAAAAAGGGCTTCATAATGTTGAAAGAAATTCTAACTTCTGACAATTATTGGCGAAGATACATCCGTTTGAATTTGGAAACAGAAACTTAAAACGTCAATTTCTCGAAATGACTTCGAGACTACATATTTTCAGCTTTTGATGCAGAGTCAAAATATATAAAAAGGGCTTCATAATGTTGAAAGAAATTCTAACTTCTGACAATTATTGGCGAAGATACATCCGTTTGAATTTGGGAACAGAAACTTAAAACGTCAATTTCTCGAAATGACTTCGCGACTACATATTTTCAGCTTTTGATGCAGAATCAAAATATATAAAAAGGGCTTCATAATGTTGAAAGAAATTCTAACTTCTGACAATTATTGGCGAAGATACATCCGTTTGAATTTGGAAACAGAAACTTAAAACGTCAATTTCTCGAAATGACTTCGAGACTACATATTTTCAGCTTTTGATGCAGAGTCAAAATATATAAAAAGGGCTTCATAATGTTGAAAGAAATTCTAACTTCTGACAATTATTGGCGAAGATACATCCGTTTGAATTTGGAAACAGAAACTTAAAACGTCAATTTCTCGAAATGACTTCGAGACTACATATTTTCAGCTTTTGATGCAGAATCAAAATATATAAAAAGGGCTTCATAATGTTGAAAGAAATTCTAACTTCTGACAATTATTGGCGAAGATACATCCGTTTGAATTTGGAAACAGAAACTTAAAACGTCAATTTCTCGAAATGACTTCGAGACTACATATTTTCAGCTTTTGATGCAGAATCAAAATATATAAAAAGGGCTTCATAATGTTGAAAGAAATTCTAACTTCTGACAATTATTGGCGAAGATACATCCGTTTGAATTTGGAAACAGAAACTTAAAACGTCAATTTCTCGAAATGACTTCGAGACTACATATTTTCAGCTTTTGATGCAGAGTCAAAATATATAAAAAGGGCTTCATAATGTTGAAAGAAATTCTAACTTCTGACAATTATTGGCGAAGATACATCCGTTTGAATTTGGAAACAGAAACTTAAAACGTCAATTTCTCGAAATGACTTCGAGACTACATATTTTCAGCTTTTGATGCAGAGTCAAAATATATAAAAAGGGCTTCATAATGTTGAAAGAAATTCTAACTTCTGACAATTATTGGCGAAGATACATCCGTTTGAATTTGGAAACAGAAACTTAAAACGTCAATTTCTCGAAATGACTTCGAGACTACATATTTTCAGCTTTTGATGCAGAGTCAAAATATATAAAAAGGGCTTCATAATGTTGAAAGAAATTCTAACTTCTGACAATTATTGGCGAAGATACATCCGTTTGAATTTGGAAACAGAAACTTAAAACGTCAATTTCTCGAAATGACTTCGAGACTACATATTTTCAGCTTTTGATGCAGAGTCAAAATATATAAAAAGGGCTTCATAATGTTGAAAGAAATTCTAACTTCTGACAATTATTGGCGAAGATACATCCGTTTGAATTTGGAAACAGAAACTTAAAACGTAAATTTCTCGAAATGACATCGAGACTATATATTTTTCGCTTTTGATGCAGAGTCAAAATATGTAAAAAAGGCTTCATAATGTTGAAAGAAATTCTAGCTTTTGACAATTATTGGCGGAGATACGTCCGTTTGAATTTGGAAACAGAAACTTAAAACGTCAATTTCTCGAAATGACTTCGAGACTACATATTTTCAGCTTTTGATGCAGAGTCAAAATATATAAAAAGGGCTTCATAATGTTGAAAGAAATTCTGACTTCTGACAATTATTGGCGAAGATACATCCGTTTGAATTTGGAAACAGACACTTAAAACGTCAATTTCTCGAAATGACTTCGAGACTACATATTTTCAGCTTTTGATGCAGAGTCAAAATATATAAAAAGGGCTTCATAATGTTGAAAGAAATTCTAACTTCTGACAATTATTGGCGAAGATACATTCGTTTGAATTTGGAAACAGAAACTTAAAACGTCAATTTCTCGAAATGACTTCGAGACTACATATTTTCAGCTTTTGATGCAGAATCAAAATGTATAAAAAGGGCTTCATAATGTTGAAAGAAATTCTAACTTCTGACAATTATTGGCGAAGATACATCCGTTTGAATTTGGAAACAGAAACTTAAAACGTCAATTTCTCGAAATGACTTCGAGACTACATATTTTCAGCTTTTGATGCAGAGTCAAAATATATAAAAAGGGCTTCATAATGTTGAAAGAAATTCTAACTTCTGACAATTATTGGCGAAGATACATCCGTTTGAATTTGGAAACAGAAACTTAAAACGTCAATTTCTCGAAATGACTTCGAGACTACATATTTTCAGCTTTTGATGCAGAATCAAAATATATAAAAAGGGCTTCATAATGTTGAAAGAAATTCTAACTTCTGACAATTATTGGCGAAGATACATCCGTTTGAATTTGGAAACAGAAACTTAAAACGTCAATTTCTCGAAATGACTTCGAGACTACATATTTTCAGCTTTTGATGCAGAATCAAAATATATAAAAAGGGCTTCATAATGTTGAAAGAAATTCTAACTTCTGACAATTATTGGCGAAGATACATCCGTTTGAATTTGGAAACAGAAACTTAAAACGTCAATTTCTCGAAATGACTTCGAGACTACATATTTTCAGCTTTTGATGCAGAGTCAAAATATATAAAAAGGGCTTCATAATGTTGAAAGAAATTCTAACTTCTGACAATTATTGGCGAAGATACATCCGTTTGAATTTGGAAACAGAAACTTAAAACGTCAATTTCTCGAAATGACTTCGAGACTACATATTTTCAGCTTTTGATGCAGAATCAAAATATATAAAAAGGGCTTCATAATGTTGAAAGAAATTCTAACTTCTGACAATTATTGGCGAAGATACATCCGTTTGAATTTGGAAACAGAAACTTAAAACGTCAATTTCTCGAAATGACTTCGAGACTACATATTTTCAGCTTTTGATGCAGAGTCAAAATATATAAAAAGGGCTTCATAATGTTGAAAGAAATTCTAACTTCTGACAATTATTGGCGAAGATACATCCGTTTGAATTTGGAAACAGAAACTTAAAACGTCAATTTCTCGAAATGACTTCGAGACTACATATTTTCAGCTTTTGATGCAGAATCAAAATATATAAAAAGGGCTTCATAATGTTGAAAGAAATTCTAACTTCTGACAATTATTGGCGAAGATACATCCGTTTGAATTTGGAAACAGAAACTTAAAACGTAAATTTCTCGAAATGACTTCGAGACTACATATTTTCAGCTTTTGATGCAGAGTCAAAATATATAAAAAGGGCTTCATAATGTTGAAAGAAATTCTAACTTCTGACAATTATTGGCGAAGATACATCCGTTTGAATTTGGAAACAGAAACTTAAAACGTCAATTTCTCGAAATGACTTCGAGACTACATATTTTCAGCTTTTGATGCAGAGTCAAAATATATAAAAAGGGCTTCATAATGTTGAAAGAAATTCTAACTTCTGACAATTATTGGCGAAGATACATCCGTTTGAATTTGGAAACAGAAACTTAAAACGTCAATTTCTCGAAATGACTTCGAGACTACATATTTTCAGCTTTTGATGCAGAATCAAAATATATAAAAAGGGCTTCATAATGTTGAAAGAAATTCTAACTTCTGACAATTATTGGCGAAGATACATCCGTTTGAATTTGGAAACAGAAACTTAAAACGTCAATTTCTCGAAATGACTTCGAGACTACATATTTTCAGCTTTTGATGCAGAATCAAAATATATAAAAAGGGCTTCATAATGTTGAAAGAAATTCTAACTTCTGACAATTATTGGCGAAGATACATCCGTTTGAATTTGGAAACAGAAACTTAAAACGTCAATTTCTCGAAATGACTTCGAGACTACATATTTTCAGCTTTTGATGCAGAGTCAAAATATATAAAAAGGGCTTCATAATGTTGAAAGAAATTCTAACTTCTGACAATTATTGGCGAAGATACATCCGTTTGAATTTGGAAACAGAAACTTAAAACGTCAATTTCTCGAAATGACTTCGAGACTACATATTTTCAGCTTTTGATGCAGAATCAAAATGTATAAAAAGGGCTTCATAATGTTGAAAGAAATTCTAACTTCTGACAATTATTGGCGAAGATACATCCGTTTGAATTTGGAAACAGAAACTTAAAACGTCAATTTCTCGAAATGACTTCGAGACTACATATTTTCAGCTTTTGATGCAGAGTCAAAATATATAAAAAGGGCTTCATAATGTTGAAAGAAATTCTAACTTCTGACAATTATTGGCGAAGATACATCCGTTTGAATTTGGAAACAGAAACTTAAAACGTCAATTTCTCGAAATGACTTCGAGACTACATATTTTCAGCTTTTGATGCAGAGTCAAAATATATAAAAAGGGCTTCATAATGTTGAAAGAAATTCTAACTTCTGACAATTATTGGCGAAGATACATCCGTTTGAATTTGGAAACAGAAACTTAAAACGTCAATTTCTCGAAATGACTTCGAGACTACATATTTTCAGCTTTTGATGCAGAGTCAAAATATATAAAAAGGGCTTCATAATGTTGAAAGAAATTCTAACTTCTGACAATTATTGGCGAAGATACATCCGTTTGAATTTGGAAACAGAAACTTAAAACGTCAATTTCTCGAAATGACTTCGAGACTACATATTTTCAGCTTTTGATGCAGAGTCAAAATATATAAAAAGGGCTTCATAATGTTGAAAGAAATTCTAACTTTTGACAATTATTGGCGAAGATACAACCGTTTGAATTTGGAAACAGAAACTTAAAACGTCAATTTCTCGAAATGACTTCAAGACTACATATTTTCAGCTTTTGATGCAGAATCAAAATATATAAAAAGGGCTTCATAATGTTGAAAGAAATTCTAACTTCTGACAATTATTGGCGAAGATACATCCGTTTGAATTTGGAAACAGAAACTTAAAACGTCAATTTCTCGAAATGACTTCGAGACTACATATTTTCAGCTTTTGATGCAGAGTCAAAATATATAAAAAGGGCTTCATAATGTTGAAAGAAATTCTAACTTCTGACAATTATTGGCGAAGATACATCCGTTTGAATTTGGAAACAGAAACTTAAAACGTCAATTTCTCGAAATGACTTCGAGACTACATATTTTCAGCTTTTGATGCAGAGTCAAAATATATAAAAAGGGCTTCATAATGTTGAAAGAAATTCTAACTTCTGACAATTATTGGCGAAGATACATCCGTTTGAATTTGGAAACAGAAACTTAAAACGTCAATTTCTCGAAATGACTTCGAGACTACATATTTTCAGCTTTTGATGCAGAATCAAAATATATAAAAAGGGCTTCATAATGTTGAAAGAAATTCTAACTTCTGACAATTATTGGCGAAGATACATCCGTTTGAATTTGGAAACAGAAACTTAAAACGTCAATTTCTCGAAATGACTTCGAGACTACATATTTTCAGCTTTTGATGCAGAATCAAAATATATAAAAAGGGCTTCATAATGTTGAAAGAAATTCTAACTTCTGACAATTATTGGCGAAGATACATCCGTTTGAATTTGGAAACAGAAACTTAAAACGTCAATTTCTCGAAATGACTTCGAGACTACATATTTTCAGCTTTTGATGCAGAGTCAAAATATATAAAAAGGGCTTCATAATGTTGAAAGAAATTCTAACTTCTGACAATTATTGGCGAAGATACATCCGTTTGAATTTGGAAACAGAAACTTAAAACGTCAATTTCTCGAAATGACTTCGAGACTACATATTTTCAGCTTTTGATGCAGAATCAAAATATATAAAAAGGGCTTCATAATGTTGAAAGAAATTCTAACTTCTGACAATTATTGGCGAAGATACATCCGTTTGAATTTGGAAACAGAAACTTAAAACGTAAATTTCTCGAAATGACATCTAGACTACATATTTTCAGCTTTTGGTGCAGAATCAAAATATATAAAAAGGGCTTCATAATGTTGAAAGAAATTCTAACTTCTGACAATTATTGGCGAAGATACATCCGTTTGAATTTGGAAACAGAAACTTAAAACGTCAATTTCTCGAAATGACTTCGAGACTACATATTTTCAGCTTTTGATGCAGAGTCAAAATATATAAAAAGGGCTTCATAATGTTGAAAGAAATTCTAACTTCTGACAATTATTGGCAAAGATACATCCGTTTGAATTTGGAAACAGAAACTTAAAACGTCAATTTCTCGAAATGACTTCGAGACTACATATTTTCAGCTTTTGATGCAGAGTCAAAATATATAAAAAGGGCTTCATAATGTTGAAAGAAATTCTAACTTTTGACAATTATTGGCGAAGATACAACCGTTTGAATTTGGAAACAGAAACTTAAAACGTCAATTTCTCGAATTGACTTCCAGACCACATATTTTCAGCTTTTGATGCAGAATCAAAATATATAAAAAGGCTTCATAATGTTGAAAGAAATTCTAACTTCTGACAATTATTGACGAAGATACATCCGTTTGAATTTGGAAACAGAAACTTAAAACGTAAATTTCTCGAAATGACATCGAGACTATATATTTTTCGCTTTTGATGCAGAGTCAAAATATGTAAAAAAGGCTTCATAATGTTGAAAGAAATTCTAGCTTTTGACAATTATTGGCGGAGATACGTCCGTTTGAATTTCGAAATACAAACTTAAAACGTCAATTTCTCGAAATGACTTCGAGACTACATATTTTCAGCTTTTGATGCAGAGTCAAAATATATAAAAAGGGCTTCATAATGTTGAAAGAAATTCTGACTTCTGACAATTATTGGCGAAGATACATCCGTTTGAATTTGGAAACAGACACTTAAAACGTCAATTTCTCGAAATGACTTCGAGACTACATATTTTCAGCTTTTGATGCAGAGTCAAAATATATAAAAAGGGCTTCATAATGTTGAAAGAAATTCTAACTTCTGACAATTATTGGCGAAGATACATCCGTTTGAATTTGGAAACAGAAACTTAAAACGTCAATTTCTCGAAATGACTTCGAGACTACATATTTTCAGCTTTTGATGCAGAATCAAAATGTATAAAAAGGGCTTCATAATGTTGAAAGAAATTCTAACTTCTGACAATTATTGGCGAAGATACATCCGTTTGAATTTGGAAACAGAAACTTAAAACGTCAATTTCTCGAAATGACTTCGAGACTACATATTTTCAGCTTTTGATGCAGAGTCAAAATATATAAAAAGGGCTTCATAATGTTGAAAGAAATTCTAACTTCTGACAATAATTGGCGAAGATACATCCGTTTGAATTTGGGAACAGAAACTTAAAGCGTCAATTTCTCGAATTGACTTTGAGACAACATATTTTCAGCTTTTGATGCAGAATCAAAATTTATAAAAAGGGCTTCATAATGTTGAAAGAAATTCTAACTTCTGACAATTATTGGCGAAGATACATCCGTTTGAATTTGGAAACAGACACTTAAAACGTCAATTTCTCGAAATGACTTCGAGACTACATATTTTCAGCTTTTGATGCAGAGTCAAAATATATAAAAAGGGCTTCATAATGTTGAAAGAAATTCTAACTTCTGACAATTATTGGCGAAGATACATCCGTTTGAATTTGGAAACAGAAACTTAAAACGTCAATTTCTCGAAATGACTTCGAGACTACATATTTTCAGCTTTTGATGCAGAATCAAAATATATAAAAAGGGCTTCATAATGTTGAAAGAAATTCTAACTTCTGACAATTATTGGCGAAGATACATCCGTTTGAATTTGGAAACAGAAACTTAAAACGTAAATTTCTCGAAATGACTTCGAGACTACATATTTTCAGCTTTTGATGCAGAATCAAAATATATAAAAAGGGCTTCATAATGTTGAAAGAAATTCTAACTTCTGACAATTATTGGCGAAGATACATCCGTTTGAATTTGGAAACAGAAACTTAAAACGTCAATTTCTCGAAATGACTTCGAGACTACATATTTTCAGCTTTTGATGCAGAATCAAAATATATAAAAAGGGCTTCATAATGTTGAAAGAAATTCTAACTTCTGACAATTATTGGCGAAGATACATCCGTTTGAATTTGGAAACAGAAACTTAAAACGTCAATTTCTCGAAATGACTTCGAGACTACATATTTTCAGCTTTTGATGCAGAATCAAAATATATAAAAAGGGCTTCATAATGTTGAAAGAAATTCTAACTTCTGACAATTATTGGCGAAGATACATCCGTTTGAATTTGGAAACAGAAACTTAAAACGTCAATTTCTCGAAATGACTTCGAGACTACATATTTTCAGCTTTTGATGCAGAGTCAAAATATATAAAAAAGGGCTTCATAATGTTGAAAGAAATTCTAACTTCTGACAATTATTGGCGAAGATACATCCGTTTGAATTTGGAAACAGAAACTTAAAACGTCAATTTCTCGAAATGACTTCGAGACTACATATTTTCAGCTTTTGATGCAGAAATCAAAATATATAAAAAGGGCTTCATAATGTTGAAAGAAATTCTAACTTCTGACAATTATTGGCGAAGATACATCCGTTTGAATTTGGAAACAGAAACTTAAAACGTCAATTTCTCGAATTGACTTCAAGACTACATATTTTCAGCTTTTGATGCAGAATCAAAATATATAAAAAGGGCTTCATAATGTTGAAAGAAATTCTAACTTCTGACAATTATTGGCGAAGATACATCCGTTTGAATTTGGAAACAGAAACTTAAAACGTAAATTTCTCGAAATGACTTCGAGACTACATATTTTCAGCTTTTGATGCAGAATCAAAATATATAAAAAGGGCATCATAATGTTGAAAGAAATTCTAACTTCTGACAATTATTGGCGAAGATACATCCGTTTGAATTTGGAAACAGAAACTTAAAACGTCAATTTCTCGAAATGACTTCGAGACTACATATTTTCAGCTTTTGATGCAGAGTCAAAATATATAAAAAGGGCTTCATAATGTTGAAAGAAATTCTAACTTCTGACAATTATTGGCGAAGATACATCCGTTTGAATTTGGAAACAGAAACTTAAAACGTCAATTTCTCGAAATGACTTCGAGACTACATATTTTCAGCTTTTGATGCAGAATCAAAATATATAAAAAGGGCTTCATAATGTTGAAAGAAATTCTAACTTCTGACAATTATTGGCGAAGATACATCCGTTTGAATTTGGAAACAGAAACTTAAAACGTCAATTTCTCGAAATGACTTCGAGACTACATATTTTCAGCTTTTGATGCAGAGTCAAAATATATAAAAAGGGCTTCATAATGTTGAAAGAAATTCTAACTTCTGACAATTATTGGCGAAGATACATCCGTTTGAATTTGGAAACAGAAACTTAAAACGTCAATTTCTCGAAATGACTTCGAGACTACATATTTTCAGCTTTTGATGCAGAATCAAAATATATAAAAAGGGCTTCATAATGTTGAAAGAAATTCTAACTTCTGACAATTATTGGCGAAGATACATCCGTTTGAATTTGGAAACAGAAACTTAAAACGTCAATTTCTCGAAATGACTTCGAGACTACTTATTTTCAGCTTTTGATGCAGAGTCAAAATATATAAAAAGGGCTTCATAATGTTGAAAGAAATTCTAACTTCTGACAATTATTGGCGAAGATACATCCGTTTGAATTTGGAAACAGAAACTTAAAACGTCAATTTCTCGAAATGACTTCGAGACTACATATTTTCAGCTTTTGATGCAGAGTCAAAATATATAAAAAGGGCTTCATAATGTTGAAAGAAATTCTAACTTCTGACAATTATTGACGAAGATACATCCGTTTGAATTTGGAAACAGAAACTTAAAACGTCAATTTCTCGAAATGACTTCGAGACTACATATTTTCAGCTTTTGATGCAGAGTCAAAATATATAAAAAGGGCTTCATAATGTTGAAAGAAATTCTAACTTCTGACAATTATTGGCGAAGATACATCCGTTTGAATTTGGAAACAGAAACTTAAAACGTCAATTTCTCGAAATGACTTCGAGACTACATATTTTCAGCTTTTGATGCAGAGTCAAAATATATAAAAAGGGCTTCATAATGTTGAAAGAAATTCTAACTTCTGACAATTATTGGCGAAGATACATCCGTTTGAATTTGGAAACAGAAACTTAAAACGTCAATTTCTCGAAATGACTTCGAGACTACATATTTTCAGCTTTTGATGCAGAATCAAAATATATAAAAAGGGCTTCATAATGTTGAAAGAAATTCTAACTTCTGACAATTATTGGCGAAGATACATCCGTTTGAATTTGGAAACAGAAACTTAAAACGTCAATTTCTCGAAATGACTTCGAGACTATATATTTTCCGCTTTTGATGCAGAATCAAAATATATAAAAAGGGCTTCATAATGTTGAAAGAAATTCTAACTTCTGACAATTATTGGCGAAGATACATCCGTTTGAATTTGGAAACAGAAACTTAAAACGTCAATTTCTCGAATTGACTTCGAGACTACATATTTTCAGCTTTTGATGCAGAATCAAAATATATAAAAAGGGCTTCATAATGTTGAAAGAAATTCTAACTTCTGACAATTATTGGCGAAGATACATCCGTTTGAATTTGGAAACAGAAACTTAAAACGTCAATTTCTCGAAATGACTTCGAGACTACATATTTTCAGCTTTTGATGCAGAGTCAAAATATATAAAAAGGGCTTCATAATGTTGAAAGAAATTCTAACTTCTGACAATTATTGGCGAAGATACATCCGTTTGAATTTGGAAACAGAAACTTAAAACGTCAATTTCTCGAAATGACTTCGAGACTACATATTTTCAGCTTTTGATGCAGAATCAAAATA
This sequence comes from Drosophila grimshawi, assembly GCF_018153295.1. Lineage (NCBI taxonomy): Eukaryota > Metazoa > Arthropoda > Insecta > Diptera > Drosophilidae > Drosophila > Drosophila grimshawi. The sequence goes on along the minus strand of NW_025063757.1, from coordinate 10,126 downwards.
TATAAAAAGGGCTTCATAATGTTGAAAGAAATTCTAACTTCTGACAATTATTGGCGAAGATACATCCGTTTGAATTTGGAAACAGAAACTTAAAACGTCAATTTCTCGAAATGACTTCGAGACTACATATTTTCAGCTTTTGATGCAGAGTCAAAATATATAAAAAGGGCTTCATAATGTTGAAAGAAATTCTAACTTCTGACAATTATTGGCGAAGATACATCCGTTTGAATTTGGAAACAGAAACTTAAAACGTCAATTTCTCGAAATGACTTCGAGACTACATATTTTCAGCTTTTGATGCAGAATCAAAATATATAAAAAGGGCTTCATAATGTTGAAAGAAATTCTAACTTCTGACAATTATTGGCGAAGATACATCCGTTTGAATTTGGAAACAGAAACTTAAAACGTCAATTTCTCGAAATGACTTCGAGACTACATATTTTCAGCTTTTGATGCAGAATCAAAATATATAAAAAGGGCTTCATAATGTTGAAAGAAATTCTAACTTCTGACAATTATTGGCGAAGATACATCCGTTTGAATTTGGAAACAGAAACTTAAAACGTCAATTTCTCGAAATGACTTCGAGACTACATATTTTCAGCTTTTGATGCAGAATCAAAATATATAAAAAGGGCTTCATAATGTTGAAAGAAATTCTAACTTTTGAAAATTATTGGCGAAGATACAACCGTTTGAATTTGGAAACAGAAACTTAAAACGTCAATTTCTCGAAATGACTTCGAGACTACATATTTTCAGCTTTTGATGCAGAATCAAAATATATAAAAAGGGCTTCATAATGTTGAAAGAAATTCTAACTTCTGACAATTATTGGCGAAGATACATCCGTTTGAATTTGGAAACAGAAACTTAAAACGTCAATTTCTCGAAATGACTTCGAGACTACATATTTTCAGCTTTTGATGCAGAGTCAAAATATATAAAAAGGGCTTCATAATGTTGAAAGAAATTCTAACTTCTGACAATTATTGGCGAAGATACATCCGTTTGAATTTGGAAACAGAAACTTAAAACGTCAATTTCTCGAAATGACTTCGAGACTACATATTTTCAGCTTTTGATGCAGAATCGAAATATATAAAAAGGGCTTCATAATGTTGAAAGAAATTCTAACTTTTGAAAATTATTGGCGAAGATACAACCGTTTGAATTTGGAAACAGAAACTTAAAACGTCAATTTCTCGAATTGACTTCAAGACTACATATTTTCAGCTTTTGATGCAGAATCAAAATATATAAAAAGGGCTTCATAATGTTGAAAGAAATTCTAACTTCTGACAATTATTGGCGAAGATACATCCGTTTGAATTTGGAAACAGAAACTTAAAACGTCAATTTCTCGAAATGACTTCGAGACTACATATTTTCAGCTTTTGATGCAGAGTCAAAATATATAAAAAGGGCTTCATAATGTTGAAAGAAATTCTAACTTCTGACAATTATTGGCGAAGATACATCCGTTTGAATTTGGAAACAGAAACTTAAAACGTCAATTTCTCGAAATGACTTCGAGACTATATATTTTCAGCTTTTGATGCAGAGTCAAAATATGTAAAAAGGGCTTCATAATGTTGAAAGAAATTCTAACTGCTGACAATTATTGGCGAAGATACATCCGTTTGAATTTGGAAACCGAAACTTAAAACGTCAATTTCTCGAAATGACTTCGAGACTACATATTTTTCAGCTTTTGATGCAGAGTCAAAATATATAAAAAGGGCTTCATATTGTTGAAAGAAATTCTGACTTCTGACAATTATTGGCGAAGATACATCCGTTTGAATTTGGAAACAGAAACTTAAAACGTCAATTTCTCGAAATGACTTCGAGACTACATATTTTCAGCTTTTGATGCAGAGTCAAAATATATAAAAAGGGCTTCATAATGTTGAAAGAAATTCTAACTTCTGACAATTATTGGCGAAGATACATCCGTTTGAATTTGGAAACAGAAACTTAAAACGTCAATTTCTCGAAATGACTTCGAGACTACATATTTTCAGCTTTTGATGCAGAATCAAAATATATAAAAAGGGCTTCATAATGTTGAAAGAAATTCTAACTTCTGACAATTATTGGCGAAGATACATCCGTTTGAATTTGGAAACAGAAACTTAAAACGTAAATTTCTCGAAATGACTTCGAGACTACATATTTTCAGCTTTTGATGCAGAATCAAAATATATAAAAAGGGGTCCATAATGTTGAAAGAAATTCTAACTTCTGACAATAATTGGCGAAGATACATCCGTTTGAATTTGGAAACAGAAACTTAAAACGTAAATTTCTCGAAATGACTTCGAGACTACATATTTTCAGCTTTTGATGCAGAGTCAAAATATATAAAAAGGGCTTCATAATGTTGAAAGAAATTCTAACTTCTGACAATTATTGGCGAAGATACATCCGTTTGAATTTGGAAACAGAAACTTAAAACGTCAATTTCTCGAAATGACTTCGAGACTACATATTTTCAGCTTTTGATGCAGAATCAAAATATATAAAAAGGGCTTCATAATGTTGAAAGAAATTCTAACTTCTGACAATTATTGGCGAAGATACATCCGTTTGAATTAGGGAACAGAAACTTAAAACGTCAATTTCTCGAAATGACTTCGAGACTACATATTTTCAGCTTTTGATGCAGAATCAAAATATATAAAAAGGGCTTCATAATGTTGAAAGAAATTCTAACTTCTGACAATTATTGGCGAAGATACATCCGTTTGAATTTGGAAACAGAAACTTAAAACGTCAATTTCTCGAAATGACTTCGAGACTACATATTTTCAGCTTTTGATGCAGAATCAAAATATATAAAAAGGGCTTCATAATGTTGAAAGAAATTCTAACTTTTGACAATTATTGGCGAAGATACAACCGTTTGAATTTGGAAACAGAAACTTAAAACGTCAATTTCTCGATATGACTTCAAGACTACATATTTTCAGCTTTTGATGCAGAATCAAAATGTATAAAAAGGGCTTCATAATGTTGAAAGAAATTCTAACTTCTGACAATTATTGGCGAAGATCCATCCGTTTGAATTAGGGAACAGAAACTTAAAACGTAAATTTCTCGAAATGACTTCGAGACTACATATTTTCAGCTTTTGATGCAGAGTCAAAATATATAAAAAGGGCTTCATAATGTTGAAAGAAATTCTAACTTCTGACAATTATTGGCGAAGATACAACCGTTTGAATTTGGAAACAGAAACTTAAAACGTCAATTTCTCGAAATGACTTCGAGACTACATATTTTCAGCTTTTGATGCAGAGTCAAAATATATAAAAAGGGCTTCATAATGTTGAAAGAAATTCTAACTTCTGACAATTATTGGCGAAGATAAATCCGTTTGAATTTGGAAACAGAAACTTAAAACGTCAATTTCTCGAAATGACTTCGAGACTACATATTTTCAGCTTTTGATGCAGAGTCAAAATATATAAAAAGGGCTTCATAATGTTGAAAGAAATTCTAACTTCTGACAATTATTGGCGAAGATACATCCGTTTGAATTTGGAAACAGAAACTTAAAACGTCAATTTCTCGAAATGACTTCGAGACTACATATTTTCAGCTTTTGATGCAGAATCAAAATATATAAAAAGGGCTTCATAATGTTGAAAGAAATTCTAACTTCTGACAATTATTGGCGAAGATACATCCGTTTGAATTTGGAAACAGAAACTTAAAACGTCAATTTCTCGAAATGACTTCGAGACTACATATTTTCAGCTTTTGATGCAGAATCAAAATATATAAAAAGGGCTTCATAATGTTGAAAGAAATTCTAACTTCTGACAATTATTGGCGAAGATACATCCGTTTGAATTTGGAAACAGAAACTTAAAACGTCAATTTCTCGAAATTGACTTCGAGACTACATATTTTCAGCTTTTGATGCAGAGTCAAAATATATAAAAAGGGCTTCATAATGTTGAAAGAAATTCTAACTTCTGACAATTATTGGCGAAGATACATCCGTTTGAATTTGGAAACAGAAACTTAAAACGTCAATTTCTCGAAATGACTTCGAGACTACATATTTTCAGCTTTTGATGCAGAGTCAAAATATATAAAAAGGGCTTCATAATGTTGAAAGAAATTCTAACTGCTGACAATTATTGGCGAAGATACATCCGTTTGAATTTGGAAACAGAAACTTAAAACGTCAATTTCTCGAAATGACTTCGAGACTACATATTTTCAGCTTTTGATGCAGAGTCAAAATATATAAAAAGGGCTTCATAATGTTGAAAGAAATTCTAACTTCTGACAATTATTGGCGAAGATACATCCGTTTGAATTTGGAAACAGAAACTTAAAACGTCAATTTCTCGAAATGACTTCGAGACTACATATTTTCAGCTTTTGATGCAGAATCAAAATATATAAAAAGGGCTTCATAATGTTGAAAGAAATTCTAACTTCTGACAATTATTGGCGAAGATACATCCGTTTGAATTTGGAAACAGAAACTTAAAACGTCAATTTCTCGAATTGACTTCGAGACTACATATTTTCAGCTTTTGATGCAGAATCAAAATATATAAAAAGGGCTTCATAATGTTGAAAGAAATTCTAACTTCTGACAATTATTGGCGAAGATACATCCGTTTGAATTTGGAAACAGAAACTTAAAACGTCAATTTCTCGAAATGACTTCGAGACTACATATTTTCAGCTTTTGATGCAGAGTCAAAATATATAAAAAGGGCTTCATAATGTTGAAAGAAATTCTAACTTCTGACAATTATTGGCGAAGATACATCCGTTTGAATTTGGAAACAGAAACTTAAAACGTCAATTTCTCGAAATGACTTCGAGACTACATATTTTCAGCTTTTGATGCAGAGTCAAAATATATAAAAAGGGCTTCATAATGTTGAAAGAAATTCTAACTTCTGACAATTATTGGCGAAGATACATCCGTTTGAATTTGGAAACAGAAACTTAAAACGTCAATTTCTCGAAATGACTTCGAGACTACATATTTTCAGCTTTTGATGCAGAGTCAAAATATATAAAAAGGGCTTCATAATGTTGAAAGAAATTCTAACTTCTGACAATTATTGGCGAAGATACATCCGTTTGAATTTGGAAACAGAAACTTAAAACGTCAATTTCTCGAAATGACTTCTAGACTACATATTTTCAGCTTTTGGTGCAGAATCAAAATATATAAAAAGGGCTTCATAATGTTGAAAGAAATTCTAACTTCTGACAATTATTGGCGAAGATACATCCGTTTGAATTTGGAAACAGAAACTTAAAACGTCAATTTCTCGAAATGACTTCGAGACTACATATTTTCAGCTTTTGATGCAGAGTCAAAATATATAAAAAGGGCTTCATAATGTTGAAAGAAATTCTAACTTCTGACAATTATTGGCAAAGATACATCCGTTTGAATTTGGAAACAGAAACTTAAAACGTCAATTTCTCGAAATGACTTCGAGACTACATATTTTCAGCTTTTGATGCAGAGTCAAAATATATAAAAAGGGCTTCATAATGTTGAAAGAAATTCTAACTTTTGACAATTATTGGCGAAGATACAACCGTTTGAATTTGGAAACAGAAACTTAAAACGTCAATTTCTCGAATTGACTTCAAGACCACATATTTTCAGCTTTTGATGCAGAATCAAAATATATAAAAAGGGCTTCATAATGTTGAAAGAAATTCTAACTTCTGACAATTATTGGCGAAGATACATCCGTTTGAATTTGGAAACAGAAACTTAAAACGTAAATTTCTCGAAATGACATCGAGACTATATATTTTTCGCTTTTGATGCAGAGTCAAAATATGTAAAAAAGGCTTCATAATGTTGAAAGAAATTCTAGCTTTTGACAATTATTGGCGGAGATACGTCCGTTTGAATTTCGAAATAGAAACTTAAAACGTCAATTTCTCGAAATGACTTCGAGACTACATATTTTCAGCTTTTGATGCAGAGTCAAAATATATAAAAAGGGCTTCATAATGTTGAAAGAAATTCTGACTTCTGACAATTATTGGCGAAGATACATCCGTTTGAATTTGGAAACAGACACTTAAAACGTCAATTTCTCGAAATGACTTCGAGACTACATATTTTCAGCTTTTGATGCAGAGTCAAAATATATAAAAAGGGCTTCATAATGTTGAAAGAAATTCTAACTTCTGACAATTATTGGCGAAGATACATCCGTTTGAATTTGGAAACAGAAACTTAAAACGTCAATTTCTCGAAATGACTTCGAGACTACATATTTTCAGCTTTTGATGCAGAATCAAAATGTATAAAAAGGGCTTCATAATGTTGAAAGAAATTCTAACTTCTGACAATTATTGGCGAAGATACATCCGTTTGAATTTGGAAACAGAAACTTAAAACGTCAATTTCTCGAAATGACTTCGAGACTACATATTTTCAGCTTTTGATGCAGAGTCAAAATATATAAAAAGGGCTTCATAATGTTGAAAGAAATTCTAACTTCTGACAATTATTGGCGAAGATACATTCGTTTGAATTTGGAAACAGAAACTTAAAACGTCAATTTCTCGAAATGACTTCGAGACTACATATTTTCAGCTTTTGATGCAGAATCAAAATGTATAAAAAGGGCTTCATAATGTTGAAAGAAATTCTAACTTCTGACAATTATTGGCGAAGATACATCCGTTTGAATTTGGAAACAGAAACTTAAAACGTCAATTTCTCGAAATGACTTCGAGACTACATATTTTCAGCTTTTGATGCAGAATCAAAATTTATAAAAAGGGCTTCATAATGTTGAAAGAAATTCTAACTTCTGACAATTATTGGCGAAGATACATCCGTTTGAATTTGGGAACAGAAACTTAAAACGTCAATTTCTCGAATTGACTTTGAGACTACATATTTTCAGCTTTTGATGCAGAATCAAAATATATAAAAAGGGCTTCATAATGTTGAAAGAAATTCTAACTTTTGACAATTATTGGCGAAGATACAACCGTTTGAATTTGGAAACAGAAACTTAAAACGTCAATTTCTCGAACTGACTTCAAGACCACATATTTTCAGCTTTTGATGCAGAATCAAAATATATAAAAAGGGCTTCATAATGTTGAAAGAAATTCTAACTTCTGACAATTATTGGCGAAGATACATCCGTTTGAATTTGGAAACAGAAACTTAAAACGTCAATTTCTCGAAATGACTTCGAGACCACATATTTTCAGCTTTTGATGCAGAATCAAAATATATAAAAAGGGCTTCATAATGTTGAAAGAAATTCTAACTTCTGACAATTATTGACGAAGATACATCCGTTTGAATTTGGAAACAGAAACTTAAAACGTAAATTTCTCGAAATGACATCTAGACTACATATTTTCAGCTTTTGGTGCAGAATCAAAATATATAAAAAGGGCTTCATAATGTTGAAAGAAATTCTAACTTCTGACAATTATTGGCGAAGATACATCCGTTTGAATTTGGAAACAGAAACTTAAAACGTCAATTTCTCGAAATGACTTCGAGACTACATATTTTCAGCTTTTGATGCAGAGTCAAAATATATAAAAAGGGCTTCATAATGTTGAAAGAAATTCTAACTTCTGACAATTATTGGCGAAGATACATCCGTTTGAATTTGGAAACAGAAACTTAAAACGTCAATTTCTCGAAATGACTTCGAGACTACATATTTTCAGCTTTTGATGCAGAGTCAAAATATATAAAAAGGGCTTCATAATGTTGAAAGAAATTCTAACTTCTGACAATTATTGGCGAAGATACATCCGTTTGAATTTGGAAACAGAAACTTAAAACGTCAATTTCTCGAAATGACTTCGAGACTACATATTTTCAGCTTTTGATGCAGAATCAAAATATATAAAAAGGGCTTCATAATGTTGAAAGAAATTCTAACTTCTGACAATTATTGGCGAAGATACATCCGTTTGAATTTGGAAACAGAAACTTAAAACGTCAATTTCTCGAAATGACTTCGAGACTACATATTTTCAGCTTTTGATGCAGAGTCAAAATATATAAAAAGGGCTTCATAATGTTGAAAGAAATTCTAACTTCTGACAATTATTGGCGAAGATACATCCGTTTGAATTTGGAAACAGAAACTTAAAACGTCAATTTCTCGAAATGACTTCGAGACTACATATTTTCAGCTTTTGATGCAGAGTCAAAATATATAAAAAGGGCTTCATAATGTTGAAAGAAATTCTAACTTCTGACAATTATTGGCGAAGATACATCCGTTTGAATTTGGAAACAGAAACTTAAAACGTCAATTTCTCGAAATGACTTCGAGACTACATATTTTCAGCTTTTGATGCAGAGTCAAAATATATAAAAAGGGCTTCATAATGTTGAAAGAAATTCTAACTTCTGACAATTATTGGCGAAGATACATCCGTTTGAATTTGGAAACAGAAACTTAAAACGTCAATTTCTCGAAATGACTTCGAGACTACATATTTTCAGCTTTTGATGCAGAGTCAAAATATATAAAAAGGGCTTCATAATGTTGAAAGAAATTCTAACTTCTGACAATAATTGGCGAAGATACATCCGTTTGAATTTGGGAACAGAAACTTAAAGCGTCAATTTCTCGAATTGACTTTGAGACAACATATTTTCAGCTTTTGATGCAGAATCAAAATTTATAAAAAGGGCTTCATAATGTTGAAAGAAACTCTAACTTCTGACAAGTAATGGCGAAGATACATCCGTTTGAATTTGGAAACAGAAACTTAAAACGTCAATTTCTCGAAATGACTTCGAGACTACATATTTTCAGCTTTTGATGCAGAATCAAAATTTATAAAAAGGGCTTCATAATGTTGAAAGAAATTCTAACTTCTGACAATTATTGGCGAAGATACATCCGTTTGAATTTGGGAACAGAAACTTAAAACGTCAATTTCTCGAATTGACTTCGAGACTACATATTTTCAGCTTTTGATGCAGAATCAAAATATATAAAAAGGGCTTCATAATGTTGAAAGAAATTCTAACTTTTGACAATTATTGGCGAAGATACAACCGTTTGAATTTGGAAACAGAAACTTAAAACGTCAATTTCTCGAAATGACTTCAAGACTACATATTTTCAGCTTTTGATGCAGAATCAAAATATATAAAAAGGGCTTCATAATGTTGAAAGAAATTCTAACTTCTGACAATTATTGGCGAAGATACATCCGTTTGAATTTGGAAACAGAAACTTAAAACGTAAATTTCTCGAAATGACTTCGAGACTACATATTTTCAGCTTTTGATGCAGAATCAAAATATATAAAAAGGGCTTCATAATGTTGAAAGAAATTCTAACTTCTGACAATTATTGGCGAAGATACATCCGTTTGAATTTGGAAACAGGCACTTAAAACGTCAATTTCTCGAAATGACTTCAGCTTTTGATGCAGAGTCAAAATATATAAAAAGGGCTTCATAATGTTGAAAGAAATTCTAACTTCTGACAATTATTGGCGAAGATACATCCGTTTGAATTTGGAAACAGAAACTTAAAACGTCAATTTCTCGAAATGACTTCGAGACTACATATTTTCAGCTTTTGATGCAGAGTCAAAATATATAAAAAGGGCTTCATAATGTTGAAAGAAATTCTAACTTCTGACAATTATTGGCGAAGATACATCCGTTTGAATTTGGAAACAGAAACTTAAAACGTCAATTTCTCGAAATGACTTCGAGACTACATATTTTCAGCTTTTGATGCAGAGTCAAAATATATAAAAAGGGCTTCATAATGTTGAAAGAAATTCTAACTTCTGACAATTATTGGCGAAGATACATCCGTTTGAATTTGGAAACAGAAACTTAAAACGTCAATTTCTCGAAATGACTTCGAGACTACATATTTTCAGCTTTTGATGCAGAATCAAAATATATAAAAAGGGCTTCATAATGTTGAAAGAAATTCTAACTTCTGACAATTATTGGCGAAGATACATCCGTTTGAATTTGGAAACAGAAACTTAAAACGTCAATTTCTCGAAATGACTTCGAGACTACATATTTTCAGCTTTTGATGCAGAATCAAAATATATAAAAAGGGCTTCATAATGTTGAAAG
>NW_025063756.1:0-20363 GCF_018153295.1 Drosophila grimshawi | reverse complement strand
TGTTCCAAAGATCGAGTGAATTCTAAAAACACCTTTATAATTGAAATGGGGCAATTTTTGACGAAGATATGGCCATTTATTTCAAGGTAGACCCTATTTAATGCTTTCCATATATTTTCTATTTATCGAATATCCCTTAATATCTTTCTTAGATGAGTCGGAAGTCAAATTATTTTAATGCAGTTTTCTTCCAAAGATCGAGTGAATTCTAAAAACACCTTTATAATTGAAATGGGGCAATTTTTGACGAAGATATGGCCATTTATTTCAAGGTAGACCCTATTTAATGCTTTCCATATATTTTCTATTTATCGAAGAATATTCCTTAATATCTTTCTTAGATGAGTCGAAAGTCAAATTATTTTAATGCAGTTTTGTTCCAAAGATCGAGTGAATTCTAAAAACACCTTTATAATTGAAATGGGGCAATTTTTGACGAAGATATGGCCATTTATTTCAAGGTAGACCCTATTTAATGCTTTCCATATATTTTCTATTTATCGAAGAATATCCCTTAATATCTTTCTTAGATGAGTCGGAAGTCAAATTATTTTAATGCAGTTTTGTTTCAAAGATTAAGCGAATTCTAAAAACACTTTTTTAATTGAAATGGGGTAATTTTTGACGAAGATATGTCCATTTATTTCAAGGTAGACCCTATTTAATGCTTTCCATATATTTTCTATTTATCGAAGAATATCCCTTAATATTTTTCTTAGATGAGTCGGAAGTCAAAATATTTTAATGCAGTTTTGTTCCAAAGATCAAGTGAATTCTAAAAACATCTTTATAATTGAAATGGGGCAATTTTTTGACGAAGATATGGCCATTTATTTCAAGGCAGACCATATTTAATGCTTTCCATATATTTTCTATTTATCGAAGAATATCCCTTAATATCTTTTTTAGATGAGTCGAAAGTCAAATTATTTTAATGCAGTTTTGTTTCAAAGATTAAGCGAATTCTAAAAACACCTTTATAATTGAAGTGGGGCAATTTTTAACGAAGATATGGCCATTTATTTCAAGGTAGACCCTATTTAATGCTTTCCATATATTTTCTATTTATCGAATATCCCTTAATATCTTTCTTAGATGAGTCGGAAGTCAAATTATTTTAATGCAGTTTTCTTCCAAAGATCGAGTGAATTCTGAACACACCTTTATAATTGAAATGGGACAATTTTTGACGAAGATATGGCCATTTATTTCAAGGTAGACCCTATTTAACGCTTTCCATATATTTTCTATTTATCAAAGAATATCCCTTAATATCTTTTTTAGATGAGTCGGAAGTAAAATTATTTTAATGCAGTTTGTTCCAAAGATCAAGTGAATTCTAAAAACACCTTTATAATTGAAATGGGGCAATTTTTGACGAAGATATGGCCATTTATTTCAAGGTAGACCCTATTTAATGCTTTCCATATATTTTCTATTTATCGAAGAATATCCCTTAATATCTTTCTTAGATGAGTCGGAAGTCAAATTATTTTAATGCAGTTTTGTTCCAAAGATCGAGCGAATTCTAAAATCACCTTTATAATTGAAATGGGGCAATTTTTGACGAAGATATGGCCATTTATTTCAAGGTAGACCCTATTTAATGCTTTCCATATATTTTCTATTTATCGAAGAATATCCCTTAATATTTTTCTTAGATGAGTCGGAAGTCAAATTATTTTAATGCAGTTTTGTTCCAAAGATCAAGTGAATTCTAAAACACCTTTATAATTGAAATGGGGCAATTTTTGACGAAGATATGGCCATTTATTTCAAGGTAGACCCTATTTAATGCTTTCCATATATTTTCTATTTATCGAAGAATATCCCTTAATATCTTTCTTAGATGAGTCGGAAGTCAAATTATTTTAATGCAGTTTTGTTCCAAAGATTGAGCGAATTCTAAAAACACCTTTATAATTGAAATGGGGCAATTTTTGACGAAGATATGGCCATTTATTTCAAGGTAGACCCTATTTAATGCTTTCCATATATTTTCTATTTATCGAAGAATATTCCTTAATATCTTTTTTAGATGAGTCGGAAGTCAAATTATTTTAATGCAGTTTTGTTCCAAAGATCAAGTGAATTCAAAAAACACCTTTATAATTGAAATGGGGCAATTTTTGACGAAGATATGGCCATTTATTTCAAGGTAGACCCTATTTAATGCTTTCCATATATTTTCTATTTATCGAAGAATATCCCTTAATATTTTTCTTAGATGAGTCGGAAGTCAAATTATTTTAATGCAGTTTTGTTCCAAAGATCAAGTGAATTCTAAAAACACCTTTATAATTGAAATGGGGCAATTTTTGACGAAGATATGGCCATTTATTTCAAGGTAGACCCTATTTAATGCTTTCCATATATTTTCTATTTATCGAAGAATATCCCTTAATATTTTTCTTAGATGAGTCGGAAGTCAAATTATTGTAATGAGGTTTGTTTCAAAGATCGAGCGAATTCTAAAAACACCTTTATAATTTTAATGGGGCAATTTTTGACGAAGATATGGCCATTTATTTCAAGGTAGACCCTATTTAATGCTTTCCATATATTTTCTATTTATCGAAGAATATCCCTTAATATCTTTCTTAGATGAGTCGGAAGTCAAATTATTTTAATGCAGTTTTGTTTCAAAAATTAAGCGAATTCTAAAAACACCTTTATATTTGAAGTGGGGCAATTTTTGACGAAGATATGGCCATTTATTTCAAGGTAGACCCTATTTAATGCTTTCCATATATTTTCTATTTATCGAAGAATATCCCTTAATATCTTTCTTAGATGAGTCGGAAGTCAAATTATTTTAATGCAGTTTTGTTTCAAAGATTAAGCGAATTCTTAAAACACCTTTATAATTGAAGTGGGGCAATTTTTAACGAAGATATGGCCATTTATTTCAAGGTAGACCCTATTTAATGCTTTCCATATATTTTCTATTTATCGAATATCCCTTAATATCTTTCTTAGATGAGTCGGAAGTCAAATTATTTTAATGCAGTTTTGTTTCAAAGATCGAGTGAATTCTAAAAACACCTTTATAATTGAAATGGGGCAATTTTTGACGAAGATATGGCCATTTATTTCAAGGTAGACCCTATTTAATGCTTTCCATATATTTTCTATTTATCGAAGAATATCCCTTAATATCTTTCTTAGATGAGTTGGAAGTCAAATTATTTTAATGCAGTTTTGTTTTAAAGATCGAGCGAATTCTAAAAACACCTTTATAATTGAAGTGGGGCAATTTTTGATGAAGATATGGCCATTTATTTCAAGGTAGACCCTATTTAATGCTTTCCATATATTTTCTATTTATCGAAGAATATCCCTTAATATCTTTCTTAGATGAGTCGGAAGTCAAATTATTTTAATGCAGTTTGTTTTCAAAGATTAAGTGAATTCTAAAAACACCTTTATGATTGAAATGGGGTAATTTTTGACGAAGATATGTCCATTTATTTCAAGGTAGACCCTATTTAATGCTTTCCATATATTTTCTCTTTATCGAAGAATATCCCTTAATATTTTTCTTAGATGAGTCGGAAGTCAAATTATTTTAATACAGTTTTCTTTCAAAGATCGAGTGAATTCTAAAAACACCTTTATAATTAAAATGGGGCAATTTTTGACGAAGATATGGCCATTTATTTCAAGGTAGACCATATTTAATGCTTTCCATATATTTTCTATTTATCGAAGAATATTCCTTAATATCTTTCTTAGATGAGTCGGAAGTCAAATTATTTTAATGCAGTTTTCTTCCAAAGATCGAGTGAATTCTAAAAACACCTTTATAATTGAAGTGGGGCAATTTTTGACGAAGATATGGCAATTTATTTCAAGGTAGACCCTATTTAATGCTTTCCATATATTTTCTATTTATCGAAGAATATCCCTTAATATCTTTCTTAGATGAGTCGGAAGTCAAATTATTTTAATGCAGTTTTATTCCAAGGATTAAGCGAATTCTAAAAACACGTTTATAATTGAAATGGGGCAATTTTTGACGAAGATATGGCCATTTATTTCAAGGTAGACCCTATTTAATGCTTTCCATATATTTTCTATTTATCGAATATCCCTTAATATTTTTCTTAGATGAGTCGGAAGTCAAATTATTTTAATGCAGTTTTGTTCCAAAGATCAAGTGAATTCTAAAAACACCTTTATAATTGAAATGGGGCAATTTTTGACGAAGATATGGCCATTTATTTCAAGGTAGACCCTATTTAATGCTTTCCATATATTTTCTATTTATCGAAGAATATCCCTTAATATCTTTCTTAGATGAGTCGGAAGTCAAATTATTTTAATGCAGTTTTGTTTCAAAGATTAAGCGAATTCTAAAAACACCTTTATAATTGAAGTGGGGCAATTTTTAACGAAGATATGGCCATTTATTTCAAGGTAGACCCTATTTAATGCTTTCCATATATTTTCTATTTATCGAATATCCCTTAATATCTTTCTTAGATGAGTCGGAAGTCAAATTATTTTAATGCAGTTTGTTTCCAAAGATCGAGTGAATTCTAAAAACACCTTTATAATTGAAATGGGGCAATTTTTGACGAAGATATGGCCATTTATTTCAAGGTAGACCCTATTTAATGCTTTCCATATATTTTCTATTTATCGAAGAATATCCCTTAATATCTTTCTTAGATGAGTCGGAAGTCAAATTATTTTAATGCAGTTTTGTTCCAAAGATCAAGTGAATTCTAAAAACACCTTTATAATTGAAATGGGGCAATTTTTGACGAAGATATGGCCATTTATTTCAAGGTAGACCCTATTTAATGCTTTCCATATATTTTCTATTTATCGAAGAATATCCCTTAATATCTTTCTTAGATGAGTTGGAAGTCAAATTATTTTAATGCAGTTTTGTTTTAAAGATCGAGCGAATTCTAAAAACACCTTTATAATTGAAGTGGGGCAATTTTTGATGAAGATATGGCCATTTATTTCAAGGTAGACCCTATTTAATGCTTTCCATATATTTTCTATTTATCGAAGAATATCCCTTAATATCTTTCTTAGATGAGTCGGAAGTCAAATTATTTTAATGCAGTTTGTTTTCAAAGATTAAGTGAATTCTAAAAACACCTTTATGATTGAAATGGGGTAATTTTTGACGAAGATATGTCCATTTATTTCAAGGTAGACCCTATTTAATGCTTTCCATATATTTTCTCTTTATCGAAGAATATCCCTTAATATTTTTCTTAGATGAGTCGGAAGTCAAATTATTTTAATACAGTTTTCTTCCAAAGATCGAGTGAATTCTAAAAACACCTTTATAATTAAAATGGGGCAATTTTTGACGAAGATATGGCCATTTATTTCAAGGTAGACCATATTTAATGCTTTCCATATATTTTCTATTTATCGAAGAATATTCCTTAATATCTTTCTTAGATGAGTCGGAAGTCAAATTATTTTAATGCAGTTTTCTTCCAAAGATCGAGTGAATTCTAAAAACACCTTTATAATTGAAGTGGGGCAATTTTTGACGAAGATATGGCAATTTATTTCAAGGTAGACCCTATTTAATGCTTTCCATATATTTTCTATTTATCGAAGAATATCCCTTAATATCTTTCTTAGATGAGTCGGAAGTCAAATTATTTTAATGCAGTTTTATTCCAAGGATTAAGCGAATTCTAAAAACACGTTTATAATTGAAATGGGGCAATTTTTGACGAAGATATGGCCATTTATTTCAAGGTAGACCCTATTTAATGCTTTCCATATATTTTCTATTTATCGAAGAATATCCCTTAATATTTTTCTTAGATGAGTCGGAAGTCAAATTATTTTAATGCAGTTTTGTTCCAAAGATCAAGTGAATTCTAAAAACACCTTTATAATTGAAATGGGGCAATTTTTGACGAAGATATGGCCATTTATTTCAAGGTAGACCCTATTTAATGCTTTCCATATATTTTCTATTTATCGAAGAATATCCCTTAATATCTTTCTTAGATGAGTCGGAAGTCAAATTATTTTAATGCAGTTTTGTTTCAAAGATTAAGCGAATTCTAAAAACACCTTTATAATTGAAGTGGGGCAATTTTTAACGAAGATATGGCCATTTATTTCAAGGTAGACCCTATTTAATGCTTTCCATATATTTTCTATTTATCGAATATCCCTTAATATCTTTCTTAGATGAGTCGGAAGTCAAATTATTTTAATGCAGTTTGTTTCCAAAGATCGAGTGAATTCTAAAAACACCTTTATAATTGAAATGGGGCAATTTTTGACGAAGATATGGCCATTTATTTCAAGGTAGACCCTATTTAATGCTTTCCATATATTTTCTATTTATCGAAGAATATCCCTTAATATCTTTCTTAGATGAGTCGGAAGTCAAATTATTTTAATGCAGTTTTGTTCCAAAGATCAAGTGAATTCTAAAAACACCTTTATAATTGAAATGGGGCAATTTTTGACGAAGATATGGCCATTTATTTCAAGGTAGACCCTATTTAATGCTTTCCATATATTTTCTATTTATCGAAGAATATCCCTTAATATCTTTCTTAGATGAGTCGGAAGTCAAATTATTTTAATGCAGTTTTGTTTCAAAGATTAAGCGAATTCTAAAAACACCTTTATAATTGAAGTGGGGCAATTTTTAACGAAGATATGGCCATTTATTTCAAGGTAGACCCTATTTAATGCTTTCCATATATTTTCTATTTATCGAATATCCCTTAATATCTTTCTTAGATGAGTCGGAAGTCAAATTATTTTAAAGCAGTTTTATTCCAAGGATTGAGCGAATTCTAAAAACACGTTTATAATTGAAATGGGGCAATTTTTGACGAAGATATGGCCATTTATTTCAAGGTAGACCCTATTTAATGCTTTCCATATATTTTCTATTTATCGAAGAATATCCCTTAATATTTTTCTTAGATGAGTCGGAAGTCAAATTATTTTAATGCAGTTTTGTTTCAAAGATCAAGTGAATTCTAAAAACACCTTTATAATTGAAATGGGGCAATTTTTGACGAAGATATGGCCATTTATTTCAAGGTAGACCCTATTTAATGCTTTCCATATATTTTCTATTTATCGAAGAATATCCCTTAATATCTTTTTTAGATGAGTCGGAAGTCAAATTATTTTAATGCAGTTTTGTTTCAAAGATTAAGCGAATTCTAAAAACACCTTTATCATTGAAGTGGGGCAATTTTTAACGAAGATATGGCCATTTATTTCAAGGTAGACCCTATTTAATGCTTTCCATATATTTTCTATTTATCGAATATCCCTTAATATCTTTCTTAGATGAGTCGGAAGTCAAATTATTTTAATGCAGTTTGTTTCCAAAGATCGAGTGAATTCTAAAAACACCTTTATAATTGAAATGGGGCAATTTTTGACGAAGATATGGGCATTTATTTCAAGGTAGACCCTATTTAATGCTTTCCATATATTTTCTATTTATCGAAGAATATCCCTTAATATGTTTTTTAGATGAGTCGGAAGTCAAATTATTTTAATGCAGTTTTGTTCCAAAGATTAAGCGAATTCTAAAAACACCTTTATAATTGAAGTGGGGCAATTTTTGACGAAGATATGGCCATTTATTTCAAGGTAGACCCTATTTAATGCTTTCAATATATTTTCTATTTATCGAATATCCCTTAATATCTTTCTTAGATGAGTCGGAAGTCAAATTATTTTAATGCAGTTTTGTTTCAAAGATCGAGCGAATTCTAAAAACACCTTTGTAATTGAAGTGGGGCAATTTTTGACGAAGATATGGCCATTTATTTCAAGGTAGACCCTATTTAATGCTTTCCATATATTTTCTATTTATCGAAGAATATCCCTTAATATCTTTCTTAGATGAGTCGAAAGTCAAATTATTTTAATGCAGTTTTGTTCCAAAGATCAAGTGAATTCTAAAAACACCTTTATAATTGAAATGGGGCAATTTTTGACGAAGATATGGCCATTTATTTCAAGGTAGACCCTATTTAATGCTTTCCATATATTTTCTATTTATCGAAGAATATCCCTTAATATCTTTTTTAGATGATTCGGAAGTCAAATTATTTTAATGCAGTTCTGTTTCAAAGATTAAGCGAATCCTAAAAACACCCTTATAATTGAAGTGAGGCAATTTTTAACGAAGATATGGCCATTTATTTCAAGGTAGACCCTATTTAATGCTTTCCATATATTTTCTATTTATCGAATATCCCTTAATATCTTTCTTAGATGAGTCGGAAGTCAAATTATTTTAATGCAGTTTTGTTCCAAAGATCGAGTGAATTCTAAAAACACCTTTATAATTGAAATGGGTCAATTTTTGACGAAGATATGGCCATTTATTTCAAGGTAGACCCTATTTAATGCTTTCCATATATTTTCTATTTATCGAAGAATATCCCTTAATATCTTTCTTAGATGAGTCGGAAGTCAAATTATTGTACTGCAGTTTTGTTCCAAAAAAAAAGGGAATCCTAAAAACCCCCTTATAATTGAAGTGAGGCAATTTTTAACAAAGATATGGCCATTTATTTCAAGGTAGACCCTATTTAATTTTCTTTATATATTTCTATTAAATACTAAAAACACTCTTATCGGAAGTCAAATTATTTTAATGCAGTTTTGTTCCAAATCGAGGGAATTCTAAAAACACCTTTAATTGAACAATTTTTGACGAAGATATGGCCATTTATTTCAAGGTAGACCCCATTTAATGTTTTCCATATATTTTCTATTTATCGAATATCCCTTAATATCTTTCTTAGATGAGTCGGAAGTCAAATTATTTTAATGCAGTTTTGTTTCAAAGATTAAGCGAATTCTAAAAACACCTTTATAATTGAAGTGGGACAATTTTTAACGAAGATATGGCCATTTATTTCAAGGTAGACCCTATTTAATGCTTTCCATATATTTTCTATTTATCGAATATCCCTTAATATCTTTCTTAGATGAGTCGGAAGTCAAATTATTTTAATGCAGTTTGTTTCCAAAGATCGAGTGAATTCTAAAAACACCTTTATAATTGAAATGGGGCAATTTTTGACGAAGATATGGCCATTTATTTCAAGGTAGACCCTATTTAATGCTTTCCATATATTTTCTATTTATCGAAGAATATCCCTTAATATGTTTTTTAGATGAGTCGGAAGTCAAATTATTTTAATGCAGTTTTGTTCTAAAGATCAAGTGAATTCCAAAAACACATTTATAATTGAAATGGGGCAATTTTTGACGAAGATATGGCCATTTATTTCAAGGTAGACCCTATTTAATGCTTTCCATATATTTTCTATTTATCAAAGAATATCCCTTAATATCTTTTTTAGATGAGTCGGAAGTCAAATTATTTTAATGCAGTTTTGTTCCAAAGATCAAGTGAATTCTAAAAACACCTTTATAATTGAAATGAGGCAATTTTTGACGAAGATATGGCCATTTATTTCAAGGTAGACCCTATTTAATGCTTTCCATATATTTTCTATTTATCGAAGAATATCCCTTAATATCTTTCTTAGATGAGTCGGAAGTCAAATTATTTTAATGCAGTTTTGTTTCAAAGATTAAGCGAATTCTAAAAACACCTTTATAATTGAAGTGGGGCAATTTTTGACGATGATATGGCCATTTATTTCAAGGTAGACCCTATTTAATGCTTTCAATATATTTTCTATTTATCGAAGTATCCCTTAATATCTTTCTTAGATGAGTCGGAAGTCAAATTATTTTAATGCAGTTTTGTTTCAAAGATCGAGCGAATTCTAAAAACACCTTTATAATTGAAATGGGGCAATTTTTGACGAAGATATGGCCATTTATTTCAAGGTAGACCCTATTTAATGCTTTCCATATATTTTCTATTTATCGAAGAATATCCCTTAATATCTTTCTTAGATGAGTCGAAAGTCAAATTATTTTAATGCAGTTTTGTTCCAAAGATCAAGTGAATTCTAAAAACACCTTTATAATTGAAATGGGGCAATTTTTGACGAAGATATGGCCATTTATTTCAAGGTAGACCCTATTTAATGCTTTCCATATATTTTCTATTTATCGAAGAATATCCCTTAATATCTTTTTTAGATGATTCGGAAGTCAAATTATTTTAATGCAGTTCTGTTTCAAAGATTAAGCGAATCCTAAAAACACCCTTATAATTGAAGTGAGGCAATTTTTAACGAAGATATGGCCATTTATTTCAAGGTAGACCCTATTTAATGCTTTCCATATATTTTCCATTTATCGAATATCCCTTAATATCTTTCTTAGATGAGTCGGAAGTCAAATTATTTTAATGCAGTTTTGTTTCAAAGATCGAGTGAATTCTAAAAACACCTTTATAATTGAAATGGGGCAATTTTTGACGAAGATATGGCCATTTATTTCAAGGTAGACCCTATTTAATGCTTTCCATATATTTTCTATTTATCGAAGAATATCCCTTAATATCTTTCTTAGATGAGTCGGAAGTCAAATTATTTTAATGCAGTTTTGTTCCAAAGATCGAGTGAATTCTAAAAACACCTTTATAATTGAAATGGGGCCATTTTTGACGAAGATATGACCATTTTTTTCAAGGTAGACCCTATGCAATGCTTTCCATATATTTTCTATTTATCGAAGAATATCCCTTAATATTTTTCTTAGATGAGTCGGAAGTCAAAATATTTTAATGCAGTTTTGTTCCAAAGATCAAGTGAATTCTAAAAACATCTTTATAATTGAAATGGGGCCATTTTTGACGAAGATATGGCCATTTATTTCAAGGTAGACCCTATTTAATGCTTTCCATATATTTTCTATTTATCGAAGAATATCCCTTAATATCTTACTTAGATGAGTCGGAAGTCAAATTATTTTAATGCAGTTTTGTTCCGAAGATTGAGTGAATTCTAAAAACACCTTTATAATTGAAATGGGGTAATTTTTGACGAAGATATGGCCATTTATTTCAAGGTAGACCCTATTTAATGCTTTCCATATATTTTCTATTTATCGAAGAATATCCCTTAATATCTATCTTAGACGAGTCGGAAGTCAAATTATTTTAATGCAGTTTTGTTTCAAAGATTAAGCGAATTCTAAAAACACCTTTATAATTGAAGTGGGGCAATTTTTGACGATGATATGGCCATTTATTTCAAGGTAGACCCTATTTAATGCTTTCAATATATTTTCTATTTATCGAATATCCCTTAATATCTTTCTTAGATGAGTCGGAAGTCAAATTATTTTAATGCAGTTTTGTTCCAAAGATCGAGTGAATTCTAAAAACACCTTTATAATTGAAATGGGGCAATTTTTGACGAAGATATGGCCATTTATTTTAAGGTAGACCCTATTTAATGCTTTCCATATATTTTCTATTTATCGAAGAATATCCCTTAATATCTTTCTTAGATGAGTTGGAAGTCAAATTATTTTAAGGCAGTTTTGTTTCAAAGATCAAGTTAATTCTAAAATCACCTTTATAATTGAAATGGGGCAATTTTTGACGAAGATATGGCCATTTATTTCAAGGTAGACCCTATTTAATGCTTTCCATATATTTTCTATTTATCGAAGAATATCCCTTAATATCTTTCTTAGATGAGTCGGAAGTCAAATTATTTTAATGCAGTTTTGTTTCAAAGATTAAGCGAATTCTAAAAACACCTTTATAATTGAAGTGGGGCAATTTTTGACGAAGATATGGCCATTTATTTCAAGGTAGACCCTATTTAATGCTTTCCATATATTTTCTATTTATCGAAGAATATCCCTTAATATCTTTTTTAGATGAGTCGGAAGTCAAATTATTTTAATGCAGTTTTGTTCCAAAGATTAAGCGAATTCTAAAAACACCTTTATAATTGAAGTGGGGCAATTTTTGACGATGATATGGCCATTTATTTCAAGGTAGACCCTATTTAATGCTTTCCATATATTTTCTATTTATCGAATATCCCTTAATATCTTTCTTAGATGAGTCGAAAGTCAAATTATTTTAATGCAGTTTTGTTCCAAAGATCAAGTGAATTCTAAAAACACCTTTATAATTGAAATGGGGCAATTTTTGACGAAGATATGGCCATTTATTTTAAGGTAGACCCTATTTAATGCTTTCCATATATTTTCTATTTATCGAAGAATATCCCTTAATATCTTTCTTAGATGAGTCGGAAGTCAAATTATTTTAATGCAGTTTTGTTCCAAAGATCAAGTGAATTCTAAAAACACCTTTATAATTGAAATGGGGCAATTTTTGACGAAGATATGGCCATTTATTTCAAGGTAGACCCTATTTAATGCTTTCCATATATTTTCTACTTATCGAAGAATATCCCTTAATATCTTTCTTAGATGAGTCGGAAGTCAAATTATTTTAATGCAGTTTTGTTCCAAAGATCGAGTGAATTCTAAAAACACCTTTATAATTGAAATGGGGCAATTTTTGACGAAGATATGGCCATTTATTTCAAGGTAGACCCTATTTAATGCTTTCCATATATTTTCTATTTATCGAAGAATATCCCTTAATATCTTTCTTAGATGAGTCGGAAGTCAAATTATTTTAATGCAGTTTTGTTCCAAAGATCGAGTGAATTCTAAAAACACCTTTATAATTGAAATGGGGCAATTTTTGACGAAGATATGGCCATTTATTTCAAGGTAGACCCTATTTAATGCTTTCCATATATTTTCTATTTATCGAAGAATATTCCTTAATATCTTTCTTAGATGAGTCGGAAGTCAAATTATTTTAATGCAGTTTTGTTTCAAAGATTAAGCGAATTCTAAAAACACCTTTATAATTGAAATGGGGCAATTTTTGACGAAGATATGGCCATTTATTTCAAGGTAGACCCTATTTAATGCTTTCCATATATTTTCTATTTATCGAAGAATATCCCTTAATATCTTTCTTAGATGAGTCGGAAGTCAAATTATTTTAATGCAGTTTTGTTTCAAAGATTAAGCGAATTCTAAAAACACCTTTATAATTGAAATGGGGTAATTTTTGACGAAGATATGTCCATTTATTTCAAGGTAGACCCTATTTAATGCTTTCCATATATTTTCTATTTATCGAAGAATATCCCTTATATCTTTTTTAGATGAAACGGAAGTCAAATTATTTTAATGCAGTTTTGTTCCAAAGATCAAGTGAATTCTAAAAACACCTTTATAATTGAAATGGGGCAATTTTTTGACGAAGATATGGCCATTTATTTCAAGGTAGACCCTATTTAATGCTTTCCATATATTTTCTATTTATCGAAGAATATCCCTTAATATCTTTCTTAGATGAGTCGGAAGTCAAATTATTTTAATGCAGTTTTGTTTCAAAGATTAAGCGAATTCTAAAAACACCTTTATAATTGAAATGGGGCAATTTTTGACGAAGATATGGCCATTTATTTCAAGGTAGACCCTATTTAATGCTTTCCATATATTTTCTATTTATCGAAGAATATCCCTTAATATCTTTCTTAGATGAGTCGGAAGTCAAATTATTTTAATGCAGTTTTGTTCCAAAGATCAAGTGAATTCTAAAAACACCTTTATAATTGAAATGGGGCAATTTTTGACGAAGATATGGCCATTTATTTCAAGGTAGACCCTATTTAACGCTTTCCATATATTTTCTATTTATCAAAGAATATCCCTTAATATCTTTTTTAGATGAGTCGGAAGTAAAATTATTTTAATGCAGTTTGTTCCAAAGATCAAGTGAATTCTAAAAACACCTTTATAATTGAAATGGGGCAATTTTTGACGAAGATATGGCCATTTATTTCAAGGTAGACCCTATTTAATGCTTTCCATATATTTTCTATTTATCGAAGAATATCCCTTAATATCTTTCTTAGATGAGTCGGAAGTCAAATTATTTTAATGCAGTTTTGTTCCAAAGATCGAGCGAATTCTAAAAACACCTTTATAATTGAAATGGGGCAATTTTTGACGAAGATATGGCCATTTATTTCAAGGTAGACCCTATTTAATGCTTTCCATATATTTTCTATTTATCGAAGAATATCCCTTAATATTTTTCTTAGATGAGTCGGAAGTCAAATTATTTTAATGCAGTTTTGTTCCAAAGATCAAGTGAATTCTAAAAACACCTTTATAATTGAAATGGGGCAATTTTTGACGAAGATATGGCCATTTATTTCAAGGTAGACCCTATTTAATGCTTTCCATATATTTTCTATTTATCGAAGAATATCCCTTAATATCTTTCTTAGATGAGTCGGAAGTCAAATTATTTTAATGCAGTTTTGTTCCAAAGATTCAAAAAAGCGAATTCAAAAAACACCTTTATAATTGAAATGGGGCAATTTTTGACGAAGATATGGCCATTTATTTCAAGGTAGACCCTATTTAATGCTTTCCATATATTTTCTATTTATCGAAGAATATCCCTTAATATTTTTCTTAGATGAGTCGGAAGTCAAATTATTTTAATGCAGTTTTGTTCCAAAGATCAAGTGAATTCTAAAAACACCTTTATAATTGAAATGGGGCAATTTTTGACGAAGATATGGCCATTTATTTCAAGGTAGACCCTATTTAATGCTTTCCATATATTTTCTATTTATCGAAGAATATCCCTTAATATTTTTCTTAGATGAGTCGGAAGTCAAATTATTGTAATGAGGTTTGTTTCAAAGATCGAGCGAATTCTAAAAACACCTTTATAATTTTAATGGGGCAATTTTTGACGAAGATATGGCCATTTATTCAAGGTAGACCCTATTTAATGCTTTCCATATATTTTCTATTTATCGAAGAATATCCCTTAATATCTTTCTTAGATGAGTCGGAAGTCAAATTATTTTAATGCAGTTTTGTTTCAAAAATTAAGCGAATTCTAAAAACACCTTTATATTTGAAGTGGGGCAATTTTTGACGAAGATATGGCCATTTATTTCAAGGTAGACCCTATTTAATGCTTTCCATATATTTTCTATTTATCGAAGAATATCCCTTAATATCTTTCTTAGATGAGTCGGAAGTCAAATTATTTTAATGCAGTTTTGTTTCAAAGATTAAGCGAATTCTAAAAACACCTTTATAATTGAAGTGGGGCAATTTTTAACGAAGATATGGCCATTTATTTCAAGGTAGACCCTATTTAATGCTTTCCATATATTTTCTATTTATCGAATATCCCTTAATATCTTTCTTAGATGAGTCGGAAGTCAAATTATTTTAATGCAGTTTTCTTTCAAAGATCGAGTGAATTCTAAAAACACCTTTATAATTGAAATGGGGCAATTTTTGACGAAGATATGGCCATTTATTTCAAGGTAGACCCTATTTAATGCTTTCCATATATTTTCTATTTATCGAAGAATATCCCTTAATATCTTTCTTAGATGAGTTGGAAGTCAAATTATTTTAATGCAGTTTTGTTTTAAAGATCGAGCGAATTCTAAAAACACCTTTATAATTGAAGTGGGGCAATTTTTGATGAAGATATGGCCATTTATTTCAAGGTAGACCCTATTTAATGCTTTCCATATATTTTCTATTTATCGAAGAATATCCCTTAATATCTTTCTTAGATGAGTCGGAAGTCAAATTATTTTAATGCAGTTTGTTTTCAAAGATTAAGTGAATTCTAAAAACACCTTTATGATTGAAATGGGGTAATTTTTGACGAAGATATGTCCATTTATTTCAAGGTAGACCCTATTTAATGCTTTCCATATATTTTCTATTTATCGAAGAATATCCCTTAATATCTTTCTTAGATGAGTCGGAAGTCAAATTATTTTAATACAGTTTTCTTCCAAAGATCGAGTGAATTCTAAAAACACCTTTATGATTGAAATGGGGTAATTTTTGACGAAGATATGGCCATTTATTTCAAGGTAGACCCTATTTAATGCTTTCCATATATTTTCTATTTATCGAAGAATATTCCTTAATATCTTTCTTAGATGAGTCGGAAGTCAAATTATTTTAATGCAGTTTTCTTCCAAAGATCGAGTGAATTCTAAAAAAACCTTTATAATTGAAATGGGACAATTTTTGACGAAGATATGGCCATTTATTTCAAGGTAGACCCTATTTAATGCTTTCCATATATTTTCTATTTATCGAAGAATATCCCTTAATATCTTTCTTAGATGAGTCGGAAGTCAAATTATTTTAATGCAGTTTTGTTCCAAAGATCGAACGAATTCTAAAATCACCCTTATAATTGAAATGGGGCAATTTTTGACGAACATATGGCTATTTATTTCAAGGTAGACCCTATTTAATGCTTTCCATATATTTTCTATTTATCGAAGAATATCCCTTAATATTTTTCTTAGATGAGTCGGAAGTCAAATTATTTTAATGCAGTTCTGTTTCAAAGATTAAGCGAATTCTAAAAACACCTTTATAATTGAAGTGGGGCAATTTTTAACGAAGATATGGCCATTTATTTCAAGGTAGACACTATTTAATGCTTTCCATATATTTTCCATTTATCGATTATCCCTTAATATCTTTCTTAGATAAGTCGGAAGTCAAATTATCTTAATGCAGTTTTGTTTCAAAGATCAAGTGAATTCTAAAAACACCTTTATAATTGAAATTGGGCAATTTTAGACGAAGATATGGCCATTTATTTCAAGGTTGACCCTATTTAATGCTTTCCATATATTTTCTGTTAATCAAAGAACATCCCTTAATATCTTTCTTAGATGAGTCGGAAGTCAAATTATTTTAAGGCAGTTTTGTTTCAAAGATTAAGCGAATTCTAAAAACACCTTTATAATTGAAGTGGGGCAATTTTTGACGAAGATATGGCCATTTATTTCAAGGTAGACCCTATTTAATGCTTTCCATATATTTTCTATTTATCGAAGAATATCCCTTAATATCTTTTTTAGATGAGTCGGAAGTCAAATTATTTTAATGCAGTTTTGTTCCAAAGATCAAGTGAATTCTAAAAACACGTTTATAATTGAAATGGGGCAATTTTTGACGAAGATATGGCCATTTATTTCAAGGTAGACCCTATTTAATGCTTTCCATATATTTTCTATTTATCGAATATCCCTTAATATCTTTCTTAGATGAGTCGGAAG
The DNA here is from genome assembly GCF_018153295.1 of Drosophila grimshawi. Lineage (NCBI taxonomy): Eukaryota > Metazoa > Arthropoda > Insecta > Diptera > Drosophilidae > Drosophila > Drosophila grimshawi. The sequence continues at coordinate 3,270 of NW_025063756.1, read as the reverse complement.
TCAAATTATTGTAATGCAGTTTTGTTTCAAAGATCGAGCGAATTCTAAAAACACCTTTATAATTTTAATGGGGCAATTTTTGACGAAGATATGGCCATTTATTCAAGGTAGACCCTATTTAATGCTTTCCATATATTTTCTATTTATCGAAGAATATCCCTTAATATCTTTCTTAGATGAGTCGGAAGTCAAATTATTTTAATGCAGTTTTGTTTCAAAAATTAAGCGAATTCTAAAAACTCCTTTATATTTGAAGTGGGGCAATTTTTGACGAAGATATGGCCATTTATTTCAAGGTAGACCCTATTTAATGCTTTCCATATATTTTCTATTTATCGAAGAATATCCCTTAATATCTTTCTTAGATGAGTCGGAAGTCAAATTATTTTAATGCAGTTTTGTTTCAAAGATTAAGCGAATTCTAAAAACACCTTTATAATTGAAGTGGGGCAATTTTTAACGAAGATATGGCCATTTATTTCAAGGTAGACCCTATTTAATGCTTTCCATATATTTTCTATTTATCGAATATCCCTTAATATCTTTCTTAGATGAGTCGGAAGTCAAATTATTTTAATGCAGTTTTCTTTCAAAGATCGAGTGAATTCTAAAAACACCTTTATAATTGAAATGGGGCAATTTTTGACGAAGATATGGCCATTTATTTCAAGGTAGACCCTATTTAATGCTTTCCATATATTTTCTATTTATCGAAGAATATCCCTTAATATCTTTCTTAGATGAGTTGGAAGTCAAATTATTTTAATGCAGTTTTGTTTTAAAGATCGAGCGAATTCTAAAAACACCTTTATAATTGAAGTGGGGCAATTTTTGATGAAGATATGGCCATTTATTTCAAGGTAGACCCTATTTAATGCTTTCCATATATTTTCTATTTATCGAAGAATATCCCTTAATATCTTTCTTAGATGAGTCGGAAGTCAAATTATTTTAATGCAGTTTGTTTTCAAAGATTAAGTGAATTCTAAAAACACCTTTATGATTGAAATGGGGTAATTTTTGACGAAGATATGGCCATTTATTTCAAGGTAGACCCTATTTAATGCTTTCCATATATTTTCTATTTATCGAAGAATATCCCTTAATATTTTTCTTAGATGAGTCGGAAGTCAAATTATTTTAATGCAGTTTTCTTCCAAAGATCGAGTGAATTCTAAAAACACCTTTATAATTAAAATGGGGCAATTTTTGACGAAGATATGGCCATTTATTTCAAGGTAGACCATATTTAATGCTTTCCATATATTTTCTATTTATCGAAGAATATTCCTTAATATCTTTCTTAGATGAGTCGGAAGTCAAATTATTTTAATGCAGTTTTCTTCCAAAGATCGAGTGAATTCTAAAAAAACCTTTATAATTGAAATGGGACAATTTTTGACGAAGATATGGCCATTTATTTCAAGGTAGACCCTATTTAATGCTTTCCATATATTTTCTATTTATCGAAGAATATCCCTTAATATCTTTCTTAGATGAGTCGGAAGTCAAATTATTTTAATGCAGTTTTGTTCCAAAGATCGAACGAATTCTAAAATCACCCTTATAATTGAAATGGGGCAATTTTTGACGAACATATGGCCATTTATTTCAAGGTAGACCCTATTTAATGCTTTCCATATATTTTCTATTTATCGAAGAATATCCCTTAATATTTTTCTTAGATGAGTCGGAAGTCAAATTATTTTAATGCAGTTCTGTTTCAAAGATTAAGCGAATTCTAAAAACACCTTTATAATTGATGTGGGGCAATTTTTAACGAAGATATGGCCATTTATTTCAAGGTAGACACTATTTAATGCTTTCCATATATTTTCTATTTATCGAATATCCCTTAATATCTTTCTTAGATGAGTCGGAAGTCAAATTATCTTAATGCAGTTTTGTTCCAAAGATCGAGTGAAATCTAAAAACACCTTTATAATTGAAATGGGGCAATTTTTGACGAAGATATGACCATTTATTTCAAGGTAGACCCTATTTAATGCTTTCCATATATTTTCTATTTATCGAAGAATATCCCTTAATATCTTTCTTAGATGAGTCAGAAGTCAAATTATTTTAAGGCAGTTTTGTTTCAAAGATTAAGCGAAGTTCTAAAAACACCCTTTATAATTGAAGTGGGGCAATTTTTGACGAAGATATGGCCATTTATTTCAAGGTAGACCCTATTTAATGCTTTCCATATATTTTCTATTTATCGAAGAATATCCCTTAATATCTTTTTTAGATGAGTCGGAAGTCAAATTATTTTAATGCAGTTTTGTTCCAAAGATCAAGTGAATTCTAAAAACACGTTTATAATTGAAATGGGGCAATTTTTGACGAAGATATGGCCATTTATTTCAAGGTAGACCCTATTTAATGCTTTCCATATATTTTCTATTTATCGAATATCCCTTAATATCTTTCTTAGATGAGTCGGAAGTCAAATTATTGTAATGCAGTTTTGTTTCAAAGATCGAGCGAATTCTAAAAACACCTTTATAATTTTAATGGGGCAATTTTTGACGAAGATATGGCCATTTATTTCAAGGTAGACCCTATTTAATGCTTTCCATATATTTTCTATTTATCGAAGAATATCCCTTAATATCTTTCTTAGATGAGTCGGAAGTCAAATTATTTTAATGCAGTTTTGTTTCAAAAATTAAGCGAATTCTAAAAACACCTTTATATTTGAAGTGGGGCAATTTTTGACGAAGATATGGCCATTTATTTCAAGGTAGACCCTATTTAATGCTTTCCATATATTTTCTATTTATCGAAGAATATCCCTTAATATCTTTCTTAGATGAGTCGGAAGTCAAATTATTTTAATGCAGTTTTGTTTCAAAGATTAAGCGAATTCTAAAAACACCTTTATAATTGAAGTGGGGCAATTTTTAACGAAGATATGGCCATTTATTTCAAGGTAGACCCTATTTAATGCTTTCCATATATTTTCTATTTATCGAAGTATCCCTTAATATCTTTCTTAGATGAGTCGGAAGTCAAATTATTTTAATGCAGTTTTCTTTCAAAGATCGAGTGAATTCTAAAAACACCTTTATAATTGAAATGGGGCAATTTTTGACGAAGATATGGCCATTTATTTCAAGGTAGACCCTATTTAATGCTTTCCATATATTTTCTATTTATCGAAGAATATCCCTTAATATCTTTCTTAGATGAGTTGGAAGTCAAATTATTTTAATGCAGTTTTGTTTTAAAGATCGAGCGAATTCTAAAAACACCTTTATAATTGAA
>NW_025063755.1:0-90449 GCF_018153295.1 Drosophila grimshawi | reverse complement strand
TAAATAGAAAATATATGGAAAGCATTAAATAGGGTCTACCTTGAAATAAATGGCCATATCTTCGTCACAAATTGCCCCATTTCAATTATAAAGGTGTTTTTAGAATTCAATCGATCTTTGGAACAAAACTGCATTAAAATAAACTGACTTCCGACTCATCTAAGAAAGATATTAAGGGATATTCTTCGATTAATAGAAAATATAAGGCAAACATTAAATAGGGTCAACCTTGAAATAAATAGCCATATCTTCGTCTCAAAAGTGCCCCATTTCAATTATAAAGGTGTTTTTAGAATTCACTCAATCTTTGGAACAAAACTGCATTAAAATAATTTGACTTCCGACTCATCTAAAAAAGATATTAAGGGATATTGTTGATTAACAGAAAATATATGGAAAAGCATTAAATAGGGTCTACCTTGAAATAAATGGCCATATCTTCGTCAAAAATTGCCCCATTTCAATTATAAAGGTGTTTTTAGAATTCGCTCGATCCTCGAAACAAAAACTGCATTAAAATAATTTGACGTCCGACTCATCTAAGAAAGATATTAAGGGATATTCTTCGATAAATAGAAAATATATGGAAAGCATTAAATAGGGTCTACCTTGAAATAAATGGCCATATCTTCGTCAAAAATTGCCCCATTTCAATTATAAAGGTGTTTTAAGAATTCACTTAATCTTTGAAACAAAACTGCATTAAAATAATTTGACTTCCGACTCATCTAAGAAAGATATTAAGGGATATTCTTCGATAAATAGAAAATATATGAAAAGCATTAAATAGGGTCTACCTTGAAATAAATGGCCATATCTTCGTCAAAAATTGCCCCATTTCAATTATAAAGGTGTTTTTAGAATTCACTCGATCTTTGGAACAAAACTGCATTAAAATAATTTGACTTCCGACTCATCTAAGAAAGATATTAAGGGATATTCTTCGATTAATAGAAAATATATGGAAAGCATTAAATAGGGTCTACCTTGAAATAAATGGCCATATCTTCGTCAAAAAGTGCCCCATTTCAATTATAAAGGTGTTTTTAGAATTCAATCGATCTTTGGAACAAAACTGCATTAAAATAATTTGACTTCCGACTCATCTAAGAAAGATATTAAGGGATATTCTTCGATTAATAGAAAATATAAGGCAAACATTAAATAGGGTCAACCTTGAAATAAATAGCCATATCTTTGTCTCAAAGTGCCCCATTTCAATTATAAAGGTGTTTTTAGAATTCGCTCAATCTTTGAAACAAAACTGCATTAAAATAATTTGACTTCCGACTCATCTAAGAAAGATATTAAGGGATATTCTTCGATAAATAGAAAATATATGGAAAGCATTAAATAGGGTCTACCTTGAAATAAATGGCCATATCTTCGTCAAAAACCGCCCCATTTCAATCGTAAAGGTGTTTTTAGAATTCACTCGATCTTTGAAACAAAACTGCATTAAAATAATTTGACTTCCGACTCATCTAAGAAAGATATTAAGGGATATTCTTCGATTAATAGAAAATATATGGTAAGCATTAAATAGGGTCTACCTTGAAATAAATGGCCATATCTTCGTCAAAAATTGTCCCATTTCAATTATAAAGGTGTTTTTAGAATTCACTCGATCTTTGAAACAAAACTGCATTAAAATAATTTGACTTCCGACTCATCTAAGAAAGATATTAAGGGATATTCTTCGATTAATAGAAAATATAAGGAAAGCATTAAATAGGGTCTACCTTGAAATAAATGGCCATATCTTCGTCAAAAATTGCCCCATTTCAATTATAAAGGTGTTTTTAGAATTCACTCAATCTTTGAAACAAAACTGCATTAAAATAATTTGACTTCCGACTCATCTAAGAAAGATATTAAGGGATATTCTTGATTAACAGAAAATATATGGAAAGCATTAAATAGGGTCTACCTTGAAATAAATGGCCATATCTTCGTCAAAAATTGCCCCATTTCAATTATAAAGGTGTTTTTAGAATTCACTTAATCTTTGAAACAAAACTGCATTAAAATAATTTGACTTCCGACTCATCTAAGAAAGATATTAAGGGATATTCTTCGATAAATAGAAAATATATGGAAAGCATTAAATAGGGTCTACCTTGAAATAAATGGCCATATCTTCGTCAAAAATTGCCCCATTTCAAGTATAAAGGTGTTTTTAGAATTCACTCGATCTTTGGAACAAAACTGCATTAAAATAATTTGACTTCCGACTCATCTAAGAAAGATATTAAGGGATATTCTTCGATAAATAGAAAATATATGGAAAGCATTAAATAGGGTCTACCTTGAAATAAATGGCCATATCTTCGTCAAAAATTGCCCCATTTCAATTATAAAGGTGTTTTTAGAATTCGCTCAATCTTTGAAACAAAACTGCATTAAAATAATTTGACTTCCGACTCATCTAAGAAAGATATTAAGGGATATTGTTGATTAACAGAAAATATATGGAAAGCATTAAATAGGGTCTACCTTGAAATAAATGGCCATATCTTCGTCCAAAACTGCCCCATTTCAATCGTAAAGGTGTTTTTAGAATTCACTCGATCTTTGGAACAAAACTGCATTAAAATAATTTGACTTCCGACTCATCTAAGAAAGATATTAAGGGATATTCTTCGATAAATAGAAAATATATGGAAAGCATTAAATAGGGTCTACCTTGAAATAAATGGCCATATCTTCGTAAAAAATTGCCCCATTTCAATTATAAAGGTGTTTTTAGAATTCACTCGATCTTTGGAACAAAACTGCATTAAAATAATTTGACTTCCGACTCATCTAAGAAAGATATTAAGGGATATTCTTGATTAACAGAAAATATATGGTAAGCATTAAATAGGGTCTACCTTGAAATAAATGGCCATATCTTCGTCAAAAATTGCCCCATTTCAATTATAAAGGTGTTTTTAGAATTCACTCGATCTTTGGAACAAAACTGCATTAAAATAATTCGACTTCCGACTCATCTAAGAAAGATATTAAGGGATATTCGATAAATAGAAAATATATTGAAAGCATTAAATAGGGTCTACCTTGAAATAAATGGCCATATCTTCGTCAAAAATTGCCCCATTTCAAGTATAAAGGTGGTTTTAGAATTCACTTGATCTTTGGAACAAAACTGCATTAAAATAATTTGACTTTCGACTCATCTAAGAAAGATATTAGGAGATATTCTTCGATTAATAGAAAATATATGGAAAGCATTAAATAGCCTCTACCTTGAAATAAATGGCCATATCTTCGTCACAAATTGCCCCATTTCAATTATAAAGGTGTTTTTAGAATTCAATCGATCTTTGGAACAAAACTGCATTAAATTAAATTGACTTCCGACTCATCTAAGAAAGATATTGAGGGATATTCTTCGATTAATAGAAAATATAAGGCAAACATTAAATAGGGTCAACCTTGAAATAAATAGCCATATCTTCGTCTCAAAGTGCCCCATTTCAATTATAAAGGTGTTTTTAGAATTCACTCAATCTTTGGAACAAAACTGCATTAAAATAATTTGACTTCCGACTCATCTAAGAAAGATATTAAGGGATATTGTTGATTGACAGAAAATATATGGAAAGCATTAAATAGGGTCTACCTTGAAATAAATGGCCATATCTTCGTCAAAAATTGCCCCATTTCAATCATAAAGGTGTTTTTAGAATTCACTCGATCTTTGGAACAAAACTGCATTAAAATAATTTGACTTCCGACTCATCTAAGAAAGATATTAAGGGATATTCTTCGATAAATAGAAAATATATGGAAAGCATTAAATAGGGTCTACCTTGAAATAAATGGCCATATCTTCGTAAAAAATTGCCCCATTTCAATTATAAAGGTGTTTTTAGAATTCACTCGATCTTTGGAACAAAACTGCATTAAAATAATTTGACTTCCGACTCATCTAAGAAAGATATTAAGGGATATTCTTGATTAACAGAAAATATATGGAAAGCATTAAATAGGGTCTACCTTGAAATAAATGGCCATATCTTCGTCAAAAATTGCCCCATTTCAATTATAAAGGTGTTTTTAGAATTCACTCAATCTTTGAAACAAAACTGCATTAAAATAATTTGACTTCCGACTCATCTAAGAAAGATATTAAGGGATATTCTTCGATAAATAGAAAATATATGGAAAACATTAAATAGGCTCTACCTTGAAATAAATGGCCATATCTTCGTCAAAAATTGCCCCATTTCAATTATAAAGGAGTTTTTAGAATTCACTCGATCTTCGGAACAAAACTGCATTAAAATAATTTGACTTCCGACTCATCTAAGAAAGATATTAAGGGATATTCTTCGATTAACAGAAAATATATGGAAAGCATTAAATAGGGTCTACCTTGAAATAAATGGCCATATCTTCGTCAAAAACTACCCCATTTCAATCGTAAAGGTGTTTTTAGAATTCACTCGATCTTTGGAACAAAACTGCATTAAAATAATTTGACTTCCGACTCATCTAAGAAAGATATTAAGGGATATTCTTCGATAAATAGAAAATATATGGAAAGCATTAAATAGGGTCTACCTTGAAATAAATGGCCATATCTTCGTAAAAAATTGCCCCATTTCAATTATAAAGGTGTTTTTAGAATTCACTCGATCTTTGGAACAAAACTGCATTAAAATAATTTGACTTCCGACTCATCTAAGAAAGATATTAAGGGATATTCTTCGATAAATAGAAAATATATGGAAAGCATTAAATAGGGTCTACCTTGAAATAAATGGCCATATCTTCGTCAAAAATTGCCCCATTTCAATTATAAAGGTGTTTTTAGAATTCACTCGATCTTTGAAAGAAAACTGCATTAAAATAATTTGACTTCCGACTCATCTAAGAAAGATATTAAGGGATATTCTTGATTAACAGAAAATATATGGAAAGCATTAAATAGGGTCTACCTTGAAATAAATGGCCATATCTTTGTCTCAAAGTGCCCCATTTCAATTATAAAGGTGTTTTTAGAATTCGCTCAATCTTTGAAACAAAACTGCATTAAAATAATTTGACTTCCGACTCATCTAAGAAAGATATTAAGGGATATTGTTGATTAACAGAAAATATATGGAAAGCATTAAATAGGGTCTACCTTGAAATAAATGGCCATATCTTCGTCCAAAACTGCCCCATTTCAATCGTAAAGGTGTTTTTAGAATTCACTCGATCTTTGGAACAAAACTGCATTAAAATAATTTGACTTCCGACTCATCTAAGAAAGATATTAAGGGATATTCTTCGATAAATAGAAAATATATGGAAAGCATTAAATAGGGTCTACCTTGAAATAAATGGCCATATCTTCGTAAAAAATTGCCCCATTTCAATTATAAAGGTGTTTTTAGAATTCACTCAAAATTTGGAACAAAACTGCATTAAAATAATTTGACTTCCGACTCATCTAAGAAAGATATTAAGGGATATTCTTGATTAACAGAAAATATATGGTAAGCATTAAATAGGGTCTACCTTGAAATAAATGGCCATATCTTCGTCAAAAATTGTCCCATTTCAATTATAAAGGTGTTTTTAGAATTCACTCGATCTTTGAAACAAAACTGCATTAAAATAATTTGACTTCCGACTCATCTAAGAAAGATATTAAGGGATATTCTTCGATAAATAGAAAATATATGGAAAGCATTAAATAGGGTCTACCTTGAAATAAATGGCCATATCTTCGTCAAAAATTGCCCCATTTCAAGTATAAAGGTGTTTTTAGAATTCACTCGATCTTTGAAACAAAACTGCATTAAAATAATTTGACTTCCGACTCATCTAAGAAAGATATTAAGGGATATTCTTCGATAAATAGAAAATATATGGAAAGCATTAAATAGCCTCTACCTTGAAATAAATGGCCATATCTTCGTCAAAAATTGCCCCATTTCAATTATAAAGGTGTTTTTAGAATTCGCTTGATCTTTGGAACAAAACTGCATTAAAATAATTTGACTTCCGACTCATCTAAGAAAGATATTAAGGGATATTCTTGATTAACAGAAAATATATGGTAAGCATTAAATAGGGTCTACCTTGAAATAAATGGCCATATCTTCGTCCAAAACTGCCCCATTTCAATCGTAAAGGTGTTTTTAGAATTCACTCGATCTTTGGAACAAAACTGCATTAAAATAATTTGACTTCCGACTCATCTAAGAAAGATATTAAGGGATATTCTTCGATAAATAGAAAATATATGGAAAGCATTAAATAGGGTCTACCTTGAAATAAATGGCCATATCTTCGTAAAAAATTGCCCCATTTCAATTATAAAGGTGTTTTTAGAATTCACTCGATCTTTGGAACAAAACTGCATTAAAATAATTTGACTTCCGACTCATCTAAGAAAGATATTAAGGGATATTCTTCGATAAATAGAAAATATATGGAAAGCATTAAATAGGGTCTACCTTGAAATAAATGGCCATATCTTCGTCAAAAATTGCCCCATTTCAAGTATAAAGGTGTTTTTAGAATTCACTCGATCTTTGGAACAAAACTGCATTAAAATAATTTGACTTCCGACTCATCTAAGAAAGATATTAAGGGATATTCTTCGATAAATAGAAAATATATGGAAAGCATTAAATAGCCTCTACCTTGAAATAAATGGCCATATCTTCGTCAAAAATTGCCCCATTTCAATTATAAAGGTGTTTTTAGAATTCAATCGATCTTTGGAACAAAACTGCATTAAAATAAATTGACTTCCGACTCATCTAAGAAAGATATTAAGGGATATTCTTCGATTAATAGAAAATATAAGGCAAACATTAAATAGGGTCAACCTTGAAATAAATAGCCATATCTTTGTCTCAAAGTGCCCCATTTCAATTATAAAGGTGTTTTTAGAATTCGCTCAATCTTTGAAACAAAACTGCATTAAAATAATTTGACTTCCGACTCATCTAAGAAAGATATTAAGGGATATTTTTGATTAACAGAAAATATATGGAAAGCATTAAATAGGGTCTACCTTGAAATAAATGGCCATATCTTCGTCCAAAACTGCCCCATTTCAATCGTAAAGGTGTTTTTAGAATTCACTCGATCTTTGGAACAAAACTGCATTAAAATAATTTGACTTCCGACTCATCTAAGAAAGATATTAAGGGATATTCTTCGATAAATAGAAAATATATGGAAAGCATTAAATAGGGTCTACCTTGAAATAAATGGCCATATCTTCGTAAAAAATTGCCCCATTTCAATTATAAAGGTGTTTTTAGAATTCACTCGATCTTTGGAACAAAACTGCATTAAAATAATTTGACTTCCGACTCATCTAAGAAAGATATTAAGGGATATTCTTGATTAACAGAAAATATATGGTAAGCATTAAATAGGGTCTACCTTGAAATAAATGGCCATATCTTCGTCAAAAATTGTCCCATTTCAATTATAAAGGTGTTTTTAAAATTCACTCGATCTTTGAAAGAAAACTGCATTAAAATAATTTGACGTCCGACTCATCTAAGAAAGATATTAAGGGATATTCTTGATTAACAGAAAATATATGGAAAGCATTAAATAGGGTCTACCTTGAAATAAATGGCCATATCTTCGTCAAAAATTGTCCTATTTCAATTATAAAGGTGTTTTTAGAATTCACTTAATCTTTGAAACAAAACTGCATTAAAATAATTTGACTTCCGACTCATCTAAGAAAGATATTAAGGGATATTCTTCGATAAATAGAAAATATATGGAAAGCATTAAATAGGGTCTACCTTGAAATAAATGGCCATATCTTCGTCAAAAATTGCCCCATTTCAAGTATAAAGGTGTTTTTAGAATTCACTCGATCTTTGAAACAAAACTGCATTAAAATAATTTGACTTCCGACTCATCTAAGAAAGATATTAAGGGATATTCTTCGATAAATAGAAAATATATGGAAAGCATTAAATAGGGTCTACCTTGAAATAAATGGCCATATCTTCGTCAAAAATTGCCCCATTTCAAGTATAAAGGTGTTTTTAGAATTCACTCGATCTTTGGAACAAAACTGCATTAAAATAATTTGACTTCCGACTCATCTAAGAAAGATATTAAGGGATATTCTTCGATAAATAGAAAATATATGGAAAGCATTAAATAGCCTCTACCTTGAAATAAATGGCCATATCTTCGTCAAAAATTGCCCCATTTCAATTATAAAGGTGTTTTTAGAATTCGCTTGATCTTTGGAACAAAACTGCATTAAAATAATTTGACTTCCGACTCATCTAAGAAAGATATTAAGGGATATTCTTGATTAACAGAAAATATATGGTAAGCATTAAATAGGGTCTACCTTGAAATAAATGGCCATATCTTCGTCAAAAATTGTCCCATTTCAATTATAAAGGTGTTTTTAGAATTCACTCGATCTTTGAAAGAAAACTGCATTAAAATAATTTGACTTCCGACTCATCTAAGAAAGATATTAAGGGATAATTCTTCGATAAATAGAAAATATATGGAAAGCATTAAATAGGGTCTACCTTGAAATAAGTGGCCATATCTTCGTCAAAAATTGCCCCATTTCAAGTATAAAGGTGTTTTTAGAATTCACTCGATCTTTGGAACAAAACTGCATTAAAATTATTTGACTGCCGACTCATCTAAGAAAGATATTGAGGGATATTCTTCGATTAATAGAAAATATAAGGCAAACATTAAATAGGGTCAACCTTGAAATAAATAGCCATATCTTCGTCTCAAAGTGCCCCATTTCAATTATAAAGGTGTTTTTAGAATTCACTCAATCTTTGGAACAAAACTGCATTAAAATAATTTGACTTCCGACTCATCTAAGAAAGATATTAAGGGATATTGTTGATTGACAGAAAATATATGGAAAGCATTAAATAGGGTCTACCTTGAAATAAATGGCCATATCTTCGTCCAAAATTGCCCCATTTCAATCGTAAAGGTGTTTTTAGAATTCACTCGATCTTTGGAACAAAACTGCATTAAAATAATTTGACTTCCGACTCATCTCAGAAAGATATTAAGGGATATTCTTCGATAAATAGCAAATATATGGAACGCATTAAATAGGGTCAACCTTGAAATAAATGGCCATATCTTCGTCAAAAATTGCCCCATTTCAATTATAAAGGTGTTTTTAGAATTCACTCGATCTTCGGAACAAAACTGCATTAAAATAATTTGACTTCCGACTCATCTAAGAAAGATATTAAGGGATATTCTTCGATAAATAGAAAATATAAGGAAAGCAGTAAATAAGGTCAACCTTGAAATAAATGGCCATATCTTCGTCCAAAACTGCCCCATTTCAATCGTAAAGGTGTTTTTAGAATTCACTCGATCTCTGGAAGAAAACTGCATTAAAATAATTTGACTTCCGACTCATCTAAGAAAGATATTAAGGGATATTCTTCGATTAATAGAAAATGTAAGCCAAACATTAAATAGGGTCAACCTTTAAATAAATGGCCTTATCCTCGTCTAAAATTGCCCCATTTCAATTTAAAAGGTGTTTTTAGAATTCACTCGATCTTTGGAACAAAACTGCATTAAAATAAATTGACTTCCGACTCATCTAAGAAAGATATTAAGGGATATTCTTTGATCAATAGAAAATATAAGGCAAACATTAAATAGGGTCAACCTTGAAATAAATAGCCATATCTTTGTCTCAAAGTGCCCCATTTCAATTATAAAGGTGTTTTTAGAATTCGCTCAATCATTGAAACAAAACTGCATTAAAATAATTTGACTTCCGACTCATCTAAGAAAGATATTAAGGGATATTTTTGATTAACAGAAAATATATGGAAAGCATTAAATAGGGTCTACCTTGAAATAAATGGCCATATCTTCGTCCAAAACTGCCCCATTTCAATCGTAAAGGTGTTTTTAGAATTCACTCGATCTTTGGAACAAAACTGCATTAAAATAATTTGACTTCCGACTCATCTAAGAAAGATATTAAGGGATATTCTTCGATAAATAGAAAATATATGGAAAGCATTAAATAGGGTCTACCTTGAAATAAATGGCCATATCTTCGTAAAAAATTGCCCCATTTCAATTATAAAGGTGTTTTTAGAATTCACTCGATCTTTGGAACAAAACTGCATTAAAATAATTTGACTTCCGACTCATCTAAGAAAGATATTAAGGGATATTCTTGATTAACAGAAAATATATGGTAAGCATTAAATAGGGTCTACCTTGAAATAAATGGCCATATCTTCGTCAAAAATTGTCCCATTTCAATTATAAAGGTGTTTTTAGAATTCACTCGATCTTTGAAAGAAAACTGCATTAAAATAATTTGACTTCCGACTCATCTAAGAAAGATATTAAGGGATATTCTTGATTAACAGAAAATATATGGAAAGCATTAAATAGGGTCTACCTTGAAATAAATGGCCATATCTTCGTCAAAAATTGTCCCATTTCAATTATAAAGGTGTTTTTAGAATTCACTTAATCTTTGAAACAAAACTGCATTAAAATAATTTGACTTCCGACTCATCTAAGAAAGATATTAAGGGATATTCTTCGATAAATAGAAAATATATGGAAAGCATTAAATAGGGTCTACCTTGAAATAAATGGCCATATCTTCGTCAAAAATTGCCCCATTTCAAGTATAAAGGTGTTTTTAGAATTCACTCGATCTTTGAAACAAAACTGCATTAAAATAATTTGACTTCCGACTCATCTAAGAAAGATATTAAGGGATATTCTTCGATAAATAGAAAATATATGGAAAGCATTAAATAGCCTCTACCTTGAAATAAATGGCCATATCTTCGTCAAAAATTGCCCCATTTCAATTATAAAGGTGTTTTTAGAATTCGCTTGATCTTTGGAACAAAACTGCATTAAAATAATTTGACTTCCGACTCATCTAAGAAAGATATTAAGGGATATTCTTGATTAACAGAAAATATATGGTAAGCATTAAATAGGGTCTACCTTGAAATAAATGGCCATATCTTCGTCAAAAATTGTCCCATTTCAATTATAAAGGTGTTTTTAGAATTCACTCGATTTTTGAAAGAAAACTGCATTAAAATAATTTGACTTCCGACTCATCTAAGAAAGATATTAAGGGATAATTCTTCGATAAATAGAAAATATATGGAAAGCATTAAATAGGGTCTACCTTGAAATAAGTGGCCATATCTTCGTCAAAAATTGCCCCATTTCAAGTATAAAGGTGTTTTTAGAATTCACTCGATCTTTGGAACAAAACTGCATTAAAATTATTTGACTTCCGACTCATCTAAGAAAGATATTAAGGGATATTCTTCGATAAATAGAAAATATATGGAAAGCATTAAATAGCCTCTACCTTGAAATAAATGGCCATATCTTCGTCACAAATTGCCCCATTTCAATTATAAAGGTGTTTTTAGAATTCACTCGATCTTTGGAACAAAACTGCATTAAAATAATTTGACTTCCGACTCATCTAAGAAAGATATTAAGGGATATTCTTCGATAAATAGAAAATATATGGAAAGCATTAAATAGCCTCTACCTTGAAATAAATGGCCATATCTTCGTAAAAAATTGCCCCATTTCAATTATAAAGGTGTTTTTAGAATTCACTCGATCTTTGGAACAAAACTGCATTAAAATAATTTGACTTCCGACTCATCTAAGAAAGATATTAAGGGATATTCTTGATTAACAGAAAATATATGGTAAGCATTAAATAGGGTCTACCTTGAAATAAATGGCCATATCTTCGTCAAAAATTGTCCCATTTCAATTATAAAGGTGTTTTTAGAATTCACTCGATCTTTGAAAGAAAACTGCATTAAAATAATTTGACTTCCGACTCATCTAAGAAAGATATTAAGGGATAATTCTTCGATAAATAGAAAATATATGGAAAGCATTAAATAGGGTCTACCTTGAAATAAGTGGCCATATCTTCGTCAAAAATTGCCCCATTTCAAGTATAAAGGTGTTTTTAGATTTCACTCGATCTTTGGAACAAAACTGCATTAAAATTATTTGACTTCCGACTCATCTAAGAAAGATATTAAGGGATATTCTTCGATAAATAGAAAATATATGGAAAGCATTAAATAGGGTCTACCTTGAAATAAATGGCCATATCTTCGTCACAAATTGCCCCATTTCAATTATAAAGGTGTTTTTAGAATTCAATCGATCTTTGGAACAAAACTGCATTAAATTAAATTGACTTCCGACTCATCTAAGAAAGATATTGAGGGATATTCTTCGATTAATAGAAAATATAAGGCAAACATTAAATAGGGTCAACCTTGAACTAAATAGCCATATCTTCGTCTCAAAGTGCCCCATTTCAATTATAAAGGTGTTTTTAGAACTCACTCAATCTTTGGAACAAAACTGCATTAAAATAATTTGACTTCCGACTCATCTAAGAAAGATATTAAGGGATATTGTTGATTGACAGAAAATATATGGAAAGCATTAAATAGGGTCTACCTTGAAATAAATGGCCATATCTTCGTCAAAAATTGCCCCATTTCAATTATAAAGGTGTTTTTAGAATTCACTTGATCTTCGGTACAAAACTGCATTAAAATAATTTGACTTCCGACTCATCTAAGAAAGATATTAAGGGATATTCTTCGATAAATAGAAAATATATGAAAAGCATTAAATAGCCTCTACCTTGAAATAAATGGCCATATCTTCGTCACAAATTGCCCCATTTCAATTATAAAGGTGTTTTTAGAATTCACTCAATCTTTGAAACAAAACTGCATTAAAATAATTTGACTTCCGACTCATCCAAGAAAGATATTAAGGGATATTCTTCGATAAATAGAAAATATATGGAAAGCATTAAATAGGGTCTACCTTGAAATAAATGGCCATATCTTCGTCAAAAATTGCCCCATTTCAATTATAAAGGTGTTTTTAGAATTCACTTAATCTTTGAAACAAAACTGCATTAAAATAATTTGACTTCCGACTCATCTAAGAAAGATATTAAGGGATATTCTTCGATAAATAGAAAATATATGGAAAGCATTAAATAGGGTCTACCTTGAAATAAATGGCCATATCTTCGTCAAAAATTGTCCCATTTCAATTATAAAGGTGTTTTTAGAATTCACTTGATCTTTGGAACAAAACTGCATTAAAATAATTTGACTTCCGACTCATCTAAGAAAGATATTAAGGGATATTCTTCGATAAATAGAAAATATATGGTAAGCATTAAATAGGGTCTACCTTGAAATAAATGGCCATATCTTCGTCAAAAATTGTCCCATTTCAATTATAAAGGTGTTTTTAGAATTCACTCGATCTTTGAAAGAAAACTGCATTAAAATAATTTGACTTCCGACTCATCTAAGCAAGATATTAAGGGATATTCTTCGATAAATAGAAAATATATGGAAAGCATTAAATAGGGTCTACCTTGAAATAAATGGCCATATCTTCGTCAAAAATTGCCCCATTTCAATTATAAAGGTGTTTTTAGAATTCAAGCGATCTTTGGAACAAAACTGCATTAAAATAATTTGACTTCCGACTCATCTAAGAAAGATATTAAGGGATATTCTTGATTAACAGAAAATATATGGTAAGCATTAAATAGGGTCTACCTTGAAATAAATGGCCATATCTTCGTCAAAAATTGTCCCATTTCAATTATAAAGGTGTTTTTAGAATTCACTCGATCTTTGAAAGAAAACTGCATTAAAATAATTTGACTTCCGACTCATCTAAGCAAGATATTAAGGGATATTCTTCGATAAATAGAAAATATATGGAAAGCATTAAATAGGGTCTACCTTGAAATAAGTGGCCATATCTTCGTCAAAAATTGCCCCATTTCAAGTATAAAGGTGTTTTTAGAATTCACTCGATCTTTGGAACAAAACTGCATTAAAATTATTTGACTTCCGACTCATCTAAGAAAGATATTAAGGGATATTCTTCGATAAATAGAAAATATATGGAAAGCATTAAATAGCCTCTACCTTGATATAAATGGCCATATCTTCGTCACAAATTGCCCCATTTCAATTATAAAGGTGTTTTTAGAATTCACTCGATCTTTGGAACAAAACTGCATTAAAATAATTTGACTTCCGACTCATCTAAGAAAGATATTAAGGGATATTCTTCGATAAATAGAAAATATATGGAAAGCATTAAATAGCCTCTACCTTGAAATAAATGGCCATATCTTCGTAAAAAATTGCCCCATTTCAATTATAAAGGTGTTTTTAGAATTCACTCGATCTTTGGAACAAAACTGCATTAAAATAATTTGACTTCCGACTCATCTAAGAAAGATATTAAGGGATATTCTTGATTAACAGAAAATATATGGTAAGCATTATATAGGGTCTACCTTGAAATAAATGGCCATATCTTCGTCAAAAATTGTCCCATTTCAATTATAAAGGTGTTTTTAGAATTCACTCGATCTTTGAAAGAAAACTGCATTAAAATAATTTGACTTCCGACTCATCTAAGAAAGATATTAAGGGATAATTCTTCGATAAATAGAAAATATATGGAAAGCATTAAATAGGGTCTACCTTGAAATAAGTGGCCATATCTTCGTCAAAAATTGCCCCATTTCAAGTATAGAGGTGTTTTTAGATTTCACTCGATCTTTGGAACAAAACTGCATTAAAATTATTTGACTTCCGACTCATCTAAGAAAGATATTAAGGGATATTCTTCGATAAATAGAAAATATATGGAAAGCATTAAATAGCCTCTACCTTGAAATAAATGGCCATATCTTCGTCACAAATTGCCCCATTTCAATTATAAAGGTGTTTTTAGAATTCAATCGATCTTTGGAACAAAACTGCATTAAATTAAATTGACTTCCGACTCATCTAAGAAAGATATTGAGGGATATTCTTCGATTAATAGAAAATATAAGGCAAACATTAAATAGGGTCAACCTTGAACTAAATAGCCATATCTTCGTCTCAAAGTGCCCCATTTCAATTATAAAGGTGTTTTTAGAACTCACTCAATCTTTGGAACAAAACTGCATTAAAATAATTTGACTTCCGACTCATCTAAGAAAGATATTAAGGGATATTGTTGATTGACAGAAAATATTTGGAAAGCATTAAATAGGGTCTACCTTGAAATAAATGGCCATATCTTCGTCAAAAATTGCCCCATTTCAATTATAAAGGTGTTTTTGGAATTCACTTGATCTTTGAAACAAAACTGCATTAAAATAATTTGACTTCCGACTCATCTAAGAAAGATATTAAGGGATATTCTTCGATAAATAGAAAATATATGGAAAGCATTAAATAGGCTCTACCTTGAAATAAATGGCCATATCTTCGTCACAAATTGCCCCATTTCAATTATAAAGGTGTTTTTAGAATTCACTCGATCTTTGAAAACAAAACTGCATTAAGATAATGTGACTTCCGACTCATCTAAGAAAGATATTCAGAGATATTCTTCGATTAATAGAAAATATAAGCAAAGCATTAAATAGGGTCTACCCTTGAAATAAATGGCCATATCTTCGTCAAAAATTGCCCCATTTCAATTATAAAGGTGTTTTGAGAATTCAAGCGATCTTTGGAACAAAACTGCATTAAAATAATTTGACTTCCGACTCATCTAAGAAAGATATTAAGGGATATTCTTGATTAACAGAAAATATATGGTAAGCATTAAATAGGGTCTACCTTGAAATAAATGGCCATATCTTCGTCAAAAATTGTCCCATTTCAATTATAAAGGTGTTTTTAGAATTCACTCGATCTTTGAAAGAAAACTGCATTAAAATAATTTGACTTCCGACTCATCTAAGAAAGATATTAAGGGATAATTCTTCGATAAATAGAAAATATATGGTAAGCATTAAATAGGGTCTACCTTGAAATAAATGGCCATATCTTCGTCAAAAATTGTCCCATTTCAATTATAAAGGTGTTTTTTAGAATTCACTCGATCTTTGAAAGAAAACTGCATTAAAATAATTTGACTTCCGACTCATCTAAGAAAGATATTAAGGGATAATTCTTCGATAAATAGAAAATATATGGAAAGCATTAAATAGGGTCTACCTTGAAATAAGTGGCCATATCTTCGTCAAAAATTGCCCCATTTCAAGTATAAAGGTGTTTTTAGATTTCACTCGATCTTTGGAACAAAACTGCATTAAAATTATTTGACTTCCGACTCATCTAAGAAAGATATTAAGGGATATTCTTCGATAAATAGAAAATATATGGAAAGCATTAAATAGCCTCTACCTTGAAATAAATGGCCATATCTTCGTCAAAAATTGCCCCATTTCAATTATAAAGGTGTTTTTAGAATTCAATCGATCTTTGGAACAAAACTGCATTAAATTAAATTGACTTCCGACTCATCTAAGAAAGATATTGAGGGATATTCTTCGATTAATAGAAAATATAAGGCAAACATTAAATAGGGTCAACCTTGAAATAAATAGCCATATCTTCGTCTCAAAGTGCCCCATTTCAATTATAAAGGTGTTTTTAGAATTCACTCAATCTTTGGAACAAAACTGCATTAAAATAATTTGACTTCCGACTCATCTAAGAAAGATATTAAGGGATATTGTTGATTGACAGAAAATATATGGAAAGCATTAAATAGGGTCTACCTTGAAATAAATGGCCATATCTTCGTCCAAAATTGCCCCATTTCAATCGTAAAGGTGTTTTTAGAATTCACCCGATCTTTGAAACAAAACTGCATTAAAATAATTTGACTTCCGACTCATCTAAGAAAGATATTAAGGGATATTCTTCGATAAATAGAAAATATATGGAAAGCATTAAATAGGCTCTACCTTGAAATAAATGGCCATATCTTCGTAAAAAATTGCTCCATTTCAATTATAAAGGTGTTTTTGGAATTCACTTGATCTTCGGAACAAAACTGCATTAAAATAATTTGACTTCCGACTCATCTAAGAATGATATTAAGGGATATTCTTGATTAACAGAAAATATATGGAAAGCATTAAATAGGGTCTACCTTAAAATAAATGGCCATATCTTCGTCAAAAATTGCCCCATTTCAATTATAAAGGTGTTTTTAGAATTCACTCAATCTTTGAAACAAAACTGCATTAAAATAATTTGACTTCCGACTCATCTAAGAAAGATATTAAGGGATATTCTTCGATAAATAGAAAATATATGGAAAACATTAAATAGCCTCTACCTTGAAATAAATGGCCATATCTTCGTCAAAAATTGCCCTATTTCAATTATAAATGTGTTTTTAGAATTCACTCGATCTTCGGAACAAAACTGCATTAAAATAATTTGACTTCCGACTCATCTAAGAAAGATATTAAGGGATATTGTTGATTAACAGAAAATATATGGAAAGCATTAAATAGGGTCTACCTTGAAATAAATGGCCATATCTTCGTCCAAAACTGCCCCATTTCAATCGTAAAGGTGTTTTTAGAATTCACCCGATCTTTGAAACAAAACTGCATTAAAATAATTTGACTTCCGACTCATCTAAGAAAGATATTAAGGGATATTCTTCGATAAATAGAAAATATATGGAAAGCATTAAATAGGGTCTACCTTGAAATAAATGGCCATATCTTCGTAAAAAATTGCCCCATTTCAATTATAAAGGTGTTTTTAGAATTCACTCGATCTTTGGAACAAAACTGCATTAAAATAATTTGACTTCCGACTCATCTAAGAAAGATATTAAGGGATATTCTTGATTAACAGAAAATATATGGAAAGCATTAAATAGGGTCTACCTTGAAATAAATGGCCATATCTTCGTCCAAAATTGCCCCATTTCAATCGTAAAGGTGTTTTTAGAATTCACTCGATCTTTGAAACAAAACTGCATTAAATTAAATTGACTTCCGACTCATCTAAGAAAGATATTAAGGGATATTCTTGATTAACAGAAAATATATGGAAAGCATTAAATAGGGTCTACCTTGAAATAAATGGCCATATCTTCGTCAAAAATTGTCCCATTTCAATCGTAAAGGTGTTTTTAGAATTCACTCGATCTTTGGAACAAAACTGCATTAAAATAATTTGACTTCCGACTCATCTAAGAAAGATATTAAGGGATATTCTTCGATAAATAGAAAATATATGGAAAGCATTAAATAGGGTCTACCTTGAAATAAATGGCCATATCTTCGTCAAAAATTGCCCCATTTCAATTATGAAGGTGTTTTTAGAATTCAATCGATCTTTGGAACAAAACTGCATTAAAATAATTTGACTTCCGACTCATCTAAGAAAGATATTAAGGGATATTCTTCGATAAATAGAAAATATATGGAAAGCATTAAATAGGCTCTACCTTGAAATAAATGGCCATATCTTCGTAAAAAATTGCTCCATTTCAATTATAAAGGTGTTTTTGGAATTCACTTGATCTTCGGAACAAAACTGCATTAAAATAATTTGACTTCCGACTCATCTAAGAATGATATTAAGGGATATTCTTCGATTAACAGAAAATATATGGAAAGCATTAAATAGGGTCTACCTTAAAATAAATGGCCATATCTTCGTCAAAAATTGCCCCATTTCAATTATAAAGGTGTTTTTAGAATTCACTCAATCTTTGAAACAAAACTGCATTAAAATAATTTGACTTCCGACTCATCTAAGAAAGATATTAAGGGATATTGTTGATTGACAGAAAATATATGGAAAGCATTAAATAGCCTCTACCTTGAAATAAATGGCCATATCTTCGTCAAAAATTGCCCTATTTCAATTATAAATGTGTTTTTAGAATTCACTCGATCTTCGGAACAAAACTGCATTAAAATAATTTGACTTCCGACTCATCTAAGAAAGATATTAAGGGATATTGTTGATTAACAGAAAATATATGGAAAGCATTAAATAGGGTCTACCTTGAAATAAATGGCCATATCTTCGTCCAAAACTGCCCCATTTCAATCGTAAAGGTGTTTTTAGAATTCACCCGATCTTTGAAACAAAACTGCATTAAAATAATTTGACTTCCGACTCATCTAAGAAAGATATTAAGGGATATTCTTCGATAAATAGAAAATATATGGAAAGCATTAAATAGGGTCTACCTTGAAATAAATGGCCATATCTTCGTAAAAAATTGCCCCATTTCAATTATAAAGGTGTTTTTAGAATTCACTCGATCTTTGGAACAAAACTGCATTAAAATAATTTGACTTCCGACTCATCTAAGAAAGATATTAAGGGATATTCTTGATTAACAGAAAATATATGGAAAGCATTAAATAGGGTCTACCTTGAAATAAATGGCCATATCTTCGTCCAAAATTGCCCCATTTCAATCGTAAAGGTGTTTTTAGAATTCACTCGATCTTTGAAACAAAACTGCATTAAATTAAATTGACTTCCGACTCATCTAAGAAAGATATTAAGGGATATTCTTGATTAACAGAAAATATATGGAAAGCATTAAATAGGGTCTACCTTGAAATAAATGGCCATATCTTCGTCAAAAATTGTCCCATTTCAATCGTAAAGGTGTTTTTAGAATTCACTCGATCTTTGGAACAAAACTGCATTAAAATAATTTGACTTCCGACTCATCTAAGAAAGATATTAAGGGATATTCTTCGATAAATAGAAAATATATGGAAAGCATTAAATAGGGTCTACCTTGAAATAAATGGCCATATCTTCGTCAAAAATTGCCCCATTTCAATTATGAAGGTGTTTTTAGAATTCAATCGATCTTCGGAACAAAACTGCATTAAAATAATTTGACTTCCGACTCATCTAAGAAAGATATTAAGGGATATTCTTGATTAACAGAAAATATATGGAAAGCATTAAATAGGGTCTACCTTGAAATAAATGGCCATATCTTCGTCAAAAATTGCCTCATTTCAATTATAAAGGTGTTTTTAGAATTCACTCGATCTTTGGAACAAAACTGCATTAAAATAATTTGACTTCCGACTCATCTAAGAAAGATATTGAGGGATATTCTTCGATTAATAGAAAATATAAGGCAAACATTAAATAGGGTCAACCTTGAAATAAATAGCCATATCTTCGTCTCAAAGTGCCCCATTTCAATTATAAAGGTGTTTTTAGAATTCACTCAATCTTTGGAACAAAACTGCATTAAAATAATTTGACTTCCGACTCATCTAAGAAAGATATTAAGGGATATTGTTGATTGACAGAAAATATATGGAAAGCATTAAATAGGGTCTACCTTAAAATAAATGGCCATATCTTCGTCTCAAAGTGCCCCATTTCAATTATAAAGGTGTTTTTAGAATTCACTCAATCTTTGGAACAAAACTGCATTAAAATAATTTGACTTCCGACTCATCTAAGAATGATATTAAGGGATATTCTTGATTAACAGAAAATATATGGAAAGCATTAAATAGGGTCTACCTTAAAACAAATGGCCATATCTTCGTCAAAAATTGCCCCATTTCAATTATAAAGGTGTTTTTAGAATTCACTCAATCTTTGAAACAAAACTGCATTAAAATAATTTGACTTCCGACTCATCTAAGAAAGATATTAAGGGATATTCTTCGATAAATAGAAAATATATGGAAAACATTAAATAGCCTCTACCTTGAAATAAATGGCCATATCTTCGTCAAAAATTGCCCTATTTCAATTATAAATGTGTTTTTAGAATTCACTCGATCTTCGGAACAAAACTGCATTAAAATAATTTGACTTCCGACTCATCTAAGAAAGATATTAAGGGATATTGTTGATTAACAGAAAATATATGGAAAGCAATAAATAGGGTCTACCTTGAAATAAATGGCCATATCTTCGTCCAAAATTGCCCCATTTCAATTATAAAGGTGTTTTTAGAATTCACTTGATCTTTGAAACAAAACTGCATTAAAATAATTTGACTTCCGACTCATCTAATAAAGATATTAAGGGATATTCTTCGATAAATAGAAAATATATGGAAAGCATTAAATAGGGTCTACCTTGAAATAAATGGCCATATCTTCGTCAAAAATTGCCCCATTTCAAGTATAAAGGTGTTTTTAGAATTCACTCGATCTTTGGAACAAAACTGCATTAAAATAATTTGACTTCCGACTCATCTAAGAAAGATATTAAGGGATATTCTTGATTAACAGAAAATATATGGAAAGCATTAAATAGGGTCTACCTTGAAATAAATGGCCATATCTTCGTCAAAAATTGCCCCATTTCAATTATAAAGGTGTTTTTAGAATTTACTCGATCTTTGAAACAAAACTGCATTAAAATAATTTGACTTCCGACTCATCTAAGAAAGATATTAAGGGATATTGTTGATTAACAGAAAATATATGGAAAGCATTAAATAGGGTCTACCTTGAAATAAATGGCCATATCTTCGTCTCAAATTGTCCCATTTCAATTATAAAGGTGTTTTTAGAATTCACTCGATCTTTGGAACAAAACTGCATTAAAATAATTTGACTTCCGACTCATCTAAGAATGATATTAAGGGATATTCTTGATTAACAGAAAATATATGGAAAGCATTAAATAGGGTCTACCTTAAAATAAATGGCCATATCTTCGTCAAAAATTGCCCCATTTCAATTATAAAGGTGTTTTTAGAATTCACTCAATCTTTGAAACAAAACTGCATTAAAATAATTTGACTTCCGACTCATCTAAGAAAGATATTAAGGGATATTCTTCGATAAATAGAAAATATATGGAAAACATTAAATAGGCTCTACCTTGAAATAAATGGCCATATCTTCGTCAAAAATTGCCCTATTTCAATTATAAATGTGTTTTTAGAATTCACTCGATCTTCGGAACAAAACTGCATTAAAATAATTTGACTTCCGACTCATCTAAGAAAGATATTAAGGGATATTGTTGATTAACAGAAAATATATGGAAAGCATTAAATAGGGTCTACCTTGAAATAAATGGCCATATCTTCGTCCAAAACTGCCCCATTTCAATCGTAAAGGTGTTTTTAGAATTCACCCGATCTTTGGAACAAAACTGCATTAAAATAGTTTGACTTCCGACTCATCTAATAAAGATATTAAGGGATATTCTTCGATAAATAGAAAATATATGGAAAGCATTAAATAGGGTCTACCTTGAAATAAATGGCCATATCTTCGTAAAAAATTGCCCCATTTCAATTATAAAGGTGTTTTTAGAATTCACTCGATCTTTGGAACAAAACTGCATTAAAATAATTTGACTTCCGACTCATCTATGAAAGATATTAAGGGATATTCTTGATTAACAGAAAATATATGGTAAGCATTAAATAGGGTCTACCTTGAAATAAATGGCCATATCTTCGTCAAAAATTGTCCCATTTCAATTATAAAGGTGTTTTTAGAATTCACTCGATCTTTGAAAGAAAACTGCATTAAAATAATTCGACTTCCGACTCATCTAAGAAAGATATTAAGGGATATTGTTGATTAACAGAAAATATATGGAAAGCATTAAATAGGGTCTACCTTGAAATAAATGGCCATATCTTCGTCTCAAATTGCCCCATTTCAATTATAAAGGTGTTTTTAGAATTCACTCAATCTTTGGAACAAAACTGCATTAAAATAATTTGACTTCCGACTCATCTAAAAAAGATATTAAGGGATATTGTTGATTAACAGAAAATATATGGAAAGCATTAAATAGGGTCTACCTTGAAATAAATGGCCATATCTTCGTCAAAAATTGCCCCATTTCAATTATAAAGGTGTTTTTAGAATTCACTCAATCTTTGAAACAAAACTGCATTAAAATAATTTGACTTCCGACTCATCTAAGAAAGATATTAAGGGATATTGTTGATTAACAGAAAATATATGGAAAGCATTAAATAGGGTCTACCTTGAAATAAATGGCCATATCTTCGTCTCAAATTGCCCCATTTCAATTATAAAGGTGTTTTTAGAATTCACTCAATCTTTGGAACAAAACTGCATTAAAATAATTTGACTTCCGACTCATCTAAGAATGATATTAAGGGATATTCTTGATTAACAGAAAATATATGGAAAGCATTAAATAGGGTCTACCTTAAAATAAATGGCCATATCTTCGTCAAAAATTGCCCCATTTCAATTATAAAGGTGTTTTTAGAATTCACTCAATCTTTGAAACAAAACTGCATTAAAATAATTTGACTTCCGACTCATCTAAGAAAGATATTAAGGGATATTCTTCGATAAATAGAAAATATATGGAAAACATTAAATAGCCTCTACCTTGAAATAAATGGCCATATCTTCGTCAAAAATTGCCCTATTTCAATTATAAATGTGTTTTTAGAATTCACTCGATCTTCGGAACAAAACTGCATTAAAATAATTTGACTTCCGACTCATCTAAGAAAGATATTAAGGGATATTTTTGATTAACAGAAAATATATGGAAAGCATTAAATAGGGTCTACCTTGAAATAAATGGCCATATCTTCGTCCAAAACTGCCCCATTTCAATCGTAAAGGTGTTTTTAGAATTCACCCGATCTTTGGAACAAAACTGCATTAAAATAATTTGACTTCCGACTCATCTAAGAAAGATATTAAGGGATATTCTTCGATAAATAGAAAATATATGGAAAGCATTAAATAGGGTCTACCTTGAAATAAATGGCCATATCTTCGTAAAAAATTGCCCCATTTCAATTATAAAGGTGTTTTTAGAATTCACTCGATCTTTGGAACAAAACTGCATTAAAATAATTTGACTTCCGACTCATCTAAGAAAGATATTAAGGGATATTCTTGATTAACAGAAAATATATGGAAAGCATTAAATAGGCTCTACCTTGAAATAAATGGCCATATCTTCGTCAAAAATTGCCCCATTTCAATTATAAAGGTGTTTTTAGAATTCACTCGATCTTTGGAACAAAACTGCATTAAAATAATTTGACTTCCGACTCATCTAAGAAAGATATTAAGGGATATTGTTGATTAACAGAAAATATATGGAAAGCATTAAATAGGGTCTACCTTGAAATAAATGGCCATATCTTCGTCTCAAAGTGCCCCATTTCAATTATAAAGGTGTTTTTAGAATTCACTCAATCTTTGGAACAAAACTGCATTAAAATAATTTGACTTCCGACTCATCTAAGAAAGATATTAAGGGATATTGTTGATTAACAGAAAATATATGGAAAGCATTAAATAGGGTCTACCTTGAAATAAATGGCCATATCTTCGTCCAAAACTGCCCCATTTCAATCGTAAAGGTGTTTTTAGAATTCACTCGATCTTTGGAACAAAACTGCATTAAAATAATTTGACTTCCGACTCATCTAAGAAAGATATTAAGGGATATTCTTCGATAAATAGAAAATATATGGAAAGCATTAAATAGGGTCTACCTTGAAATAAATGGCCATATCTTCGTCAAAAATTGCCCCATTTCAATTATAAAGGTGTTTTAAGAATTCACTCAATCTTTGGAACAAAACTGCATTAAAATAATTTGACTTCCGACTCATCTAAGAAAGATATTAAGGGATATTCTTGATTAACAGAAAATATATGGAAAGCATTAAATAGGGTCTACCTTGAAATAAATGGCCATATCTTCGTCAAAAATTGTCCCATTTCAATTATAAAGGTGTTTTTAGAATTCACTCGATCTTTGGAACAAAACTGCATTAAAATAATTTGACTTCCGACTCATCTAAGAAAGATATTAAGGGATATTCTTCGATTAATAGAAAATATAAGGCAAACATTAAATAGGGTCAACCTTGAAATAAATGGCCATATCTTCGTCTCAAAGTGCCCCATTTCAATTATAAAGGTGTTTTTAGAATTCACTCAATCTTTGGAACAAAACTGCATTAAAATAATTTGACTTCCGACTCATCTAAGAAAGATATTAAGGGATATTGTTGATTAACAGAAAATATATGGAAAGCATTAAATAGGGTCTACCTTGAAATAAATGGCCATATCTTCGTCAAAAATTGTCCCATTTCAATTATAAAGGTGTTTTTAGAATTCACTCGATCTTTGAAACAAAACTGCATTAAAATATCTTGACTTCCGACTCATCTAAGAAAGATATTAAGGGATATTCTTGATTAACAGAAAATATATGGAAAGCATTAAATAGGGTCTACCTTGAAATAAATGGCCATATCTTCGTCAAAAATTGTCCCATTTCAATTATAAAGGTGTTTTTAGAATTCACTTAATCTTTGAAACAAAACTGCATTAAAATAATTTGACTTCCGACTCATCTAAGAAAGATATTAAGGGATATTCTTCGATAAATAGAAAATATATGGAAAGCATTAAATAGGGTCTACCTTGAAATAAATGGCCATATCTTCGTCAAAAATTGCCCCATTTCAAGTAAAAAGGTGTTTTTAGAATTCACCCGATCTTTGGAACAAAACTGCATTAAAATTATTTGACTTCCGACTCATCTAAGAATGATATTAAGGGATATTCTTCGATAAATAGAAAATATATGGAAAGCATTAAATAGGCTCTACCTTGAAATAAATGGCCATATCTTCGTCAAAAATTGCCCCATTTCAATTATAAAGGTGTTTTTAGAATTCAATCGATCTTTGGAACAAAACTGCATTAAATTAAATTGACTTCCGACTCATCTAAGAAAGATATTGAGGGATATTCTTCGATTAATAGAAAATATAAGGCAAACATTAAATAGGGTCAACCTTGAAATAAATAGCCATATCTTCGTCTCAAAGTGCCCCATTTCAATTATAAAGGTGTTTTTAGAATTCACTCAATCTTTGGAACAAAACTGCATTAAAATAATTTGACTTCCGACTCATCTAAGAAAGATATTAAGGGATATTGTTGATTGACAGAAAATATATGGAAAGCATTAAATAGGGTCTACCTTGAAATAAATGGCCATATCTTCGTCCAAAATTGCCCCATTTCAATCGTAAAGGTGTTTTTAGAATTCACTCGATCTTTGAAACAAAACTGCATTAAAATAATTTGACTTCCAACTCATCTAAGAAAGATATTAAGGGATATTCTTCGATAAATAGAAAATATATGGAAAGCATTAAATAGGCTCTACCTTGAAATAAATGGCCATATCTTCGTAAAAAATTGCTCCATTTCAATTATAAAGGTGTTTTTAGAATTCACTCGATCTTTGGAAGAAAACTGCATTAAAATAATTTGACTTCCGACTCATCTAAGAATGATATTAAGGGATATTCTTGATTAACAGAAAATATATGGAAAGCATTAAATAGGGTCTACCTTAAAATAAATGGCCATATCTTCGTCAAAAATTGCCCCATTTCAATTATAAAGGTGTTTTTAGAATTCACTCAATCTTTGAAACAAAACTGCATTAAAATAATTTGACTTCCGACTCATCTAAGAAAGATATTAAGGGATATTCTTCGATAAATAGAAAATATATGGAAAACATTAAATAGCCTCTACCTTGAAATAAATGGCCATATCTTCGTCAAAAATTGCCCAATTTCAAGTATAAAGGTGTTTTTAGAATTCACTCGATCTTCGGAACAAAACTGCATTAAAATAATTTGACTTCCGACTCATCTAAGAAAGATATTAAGGGATATTGTTGATTAACAGAAAATATATGGAAAGCATTAAATAGGGTCTACCTTGAAATAAATGGCCATATCTTCGTCCAAAACTGCCCCATTTCAATCGTAAAGGTGTTTTTAGAATTCACCCGATCTTTGGAACAAAACTGCATTAAAATAATTTGACTTCCGACTCATCTAAGAAAGATATTAAGGGATATTCTTGATTAACAGAAAATATATGGTAAGCATTAAATAGGGTCTACCTTGAAATAAATGGCCATATCTTTGTCTCAAAGTGCCCCATTTCAATTATAAAGGTGTTTTTAGAATTCGCTCAATCTTTGAAACAAAACTGCATTAAAATAATTTGACTTCCGACTCATCTAAGAAAGATATTAAGGGATATTGTTGATTAACAGAAAATATATGGAAAGCATTAAATAGGGTCTACCTTGAAATAAATGGCCATATCTTCGTCCAAAACTGCCCCATTTCAATCGTAAAGGTGTTTTTAGAATTCACTCGATCTTTGGAAGAAAACTGCATTAAAATAATTTGACTTCCGACTCATCTAAGAAAGATATTAAGGGATATTCTTCGATAAATAGAAAATATATGGAAAGCATTAAATAGGGTCTACCTTGAAATAAATGGCCATATCTTCGTCAAAAATTGCCCCATTTCAATTATAAAGGTGTTTTTAGAATTCACTCGATCTTTGGAACAAAACTGCATTAAAATAATTTGACTTCCGACTCATCTAAGAAAGATATTAAGGGATATTCTTGATTAACAGAAAATATATGGTAAGCATTAAATAGGGTCTACCTTGAAATAAATGGCCATATCTTCGTCAAAAATTGTCCCATTTCAATTATAAAGGTGTTTTTAGAATTCACTCGATCTTTGGAACAAAACTGCATTAAAATAATTTGACTTCCGACTCATCTAAGAAAGATATTAAGAGATATTCTTCGATTAATAGAAAATATAAGGCAAACATTAAATAGGCTCTACCTTGAAATAAATGGCCATATCTTCGTCTAAAATTGCCCCATTTCAATTATAAAGGTGTTTTTAGAATTCAATCAATCTTTGGAACAAAACTGCATTAAAATAATTTGACTTCCGACTCATCTAAGAAAGATATTAAGGGATATTCTTCGATTAATAGAAAATATATGGAAAGCATTAAATAGGGTCTACCTTGAAATAAATGGCTATATCTTCGTCAAAAATTGCCCCATTTCAATTATAAAGGTGTTTTTAGAATTCACTTGATCTGTGAAACAAAACTGCATTAAAATATTTTGACTTCCGACTCATCTAAGAAAGATATTAAGGGATATTCTTCGATAAATAGAAAATATATGGAAAGCATTAAATTGGGTCAACCTTGAAATAAGTGGCCATATCTTCGTCAAAAATTGTCCCATTTCAATTATGAAGGTGTTTTTAGAATTCACTTAATCTTTGAAACAAAACTGCATTAAAATAATTTGACTTCCGACTCACCTAAGAACGATATTAAGGGATATTCTTCGATAAATAGAAAATATATGGAAAGCATTAAATAGCCTCTACCTTGAAATAAATGGCCATATCTTCGTCAAAAATTGCCCCATTTCAATTATAAAGGTGTTTTTAGAATTTAATCGATCTTTGGAACAAAACTGCATTAAAATAAATTGACTTCCGACTCATCTAAGAAATATATTAAGAGATATCTCGATTAATAGAAAATATAAGGCAACATTAAATAGGGTCAACCTTGAAATAAATAGCCATATCTTTGTCACAAAGGGCCCCATTTCAATTATAAAGGTGTTTTTAGAATTCACTCAATCTTTGAAACAAAACTGCATTAAAATAATTTGACTTCCGACTCATCTAAGAAAGATATTAAGGGATATTGTTGATTAACAGAAAATATATGGAAAGCATTAAATAGGGTCTACCTTGAAATAAATGGCCATATCTTCGTCCAAAACTGCCCCATTTCAATCGTAAAGGTGTTTTTAGAATTCACTCGATCTTTGGAACAAAACTGCATTAAAATAATTTGACTTCCGACTCATCTAAGAAAGATATTAAGGGATATTCTTCGATAAATAGAAAATATATGGAAAGCATTAAATAGGGTCTACCTTGAAATAAATGGCCATATCCTCGTAAAAAATTGCCCCATTTCAATTATAGAGGTGTTTTTAGAATTCACTCGATCTTTGGAACAAAACTGCATTAAAATAATTTGACTTCCGACTCATCTAAGAAAGATATTAAGGGATATTCTTGATTAACAGAAAATATATGGTAAGCATTAAATAGGGTCTACCTTGAAATAAATGGCCATATCTTCGTCAAAAATTGTCCCATTTCAATTATAAAGGTGTTTTTATATTAAGGGATATTCTTCGATAAATAGAAAATATATGGAAAGCATTAAATAGCCTCTACCTTGAAATAAATGGCCATATCTTCGTCACAAATTGCCCCATTTCAATTATAAAGGTGTTTTTAGAATTCAATTGATCTTTGGAACAAAACTGCATTAAATTAAATTGACTTCCGACTCATCTAAGAAAGATATTGAGGGATATTCTTCGATTAATAGAAAATATAAGGCAAACATTAAATAGGGTCAACCTTGAAATAAATAGCCATATCTTCGTCTCAAAGTGCCCCATTTCAATTGTAAAGGTGTTTTTAGAATTCACTCAATCTTTGGAACAAAACTGCATTAAAATAATTTGACTTCCGACTCATCTAAGAAAGATATTAAGGGATATTGTTGATTGACAGAAAATATATGGAAAGCATTAAATAGGGTCTACCTTGAAATAAATGGCCATATCTTCGTCCAAAATTGCCCCATTTCAATCGTAAAGGTGTTTTTAGAATTCACTCGATCTTTGAAACAAAACTGCATTAAAATAATTTGACTTCCGACTCATCTAAGAAAGATATTAAGGGATATTCTTCGATAAATAGAAAATATATGGAAAGCATTAAATAGGCTCTACCTTGAAATAAATGGCCATATCTTCGTAAAAAATTGCTCCATTTCAATTATAAAGGTGTTTTTAGAATTCACTCGATCTTCGGAACAAAACTGCATTAAAATAATTTGACTTCCGACTCATCTAAGAACGATATTAAGGGATATTCTTGATTAACAGAAAATATATGGAAAGCATTAAATAGGGTCTACCTTAAAATAAATGGCCATATCTTCGTCAAAAATTGCCCCATTTCAATTATAAAGGTGTTTTTAGAATTCACTCGATCTTTGAAACAAAACTGCATTAAAATTATTTGACTTCCGACTCATCTAAGAAAGATATTAAGGGATATTCTTCGATAAATAGAAAATATATGGAAAACATTAAATAGCCTCTACCTTGAAATAAATGGCCATATCTTCGTCAAAAATTGCCCCATTTCAATTATAAAGGTGTTTTTAGAATTCGCGATCTTTGGAACAAAACTGCATTAAAATAATTTGACTTCCGACTCATCTAAGAAAGATATTAAGGGATATTCTTCGATAAATAGAAAATATATGGAAAACATTAAATAGCCTCTACCTTGAAATAAATGGCCATATCTTCGTCAAAAATTGCCCCATTTCAATTATAAAGGTGTTTTTAGAATTCACTCGATCTTCGGAACAAAACTGAATTAAAATAATTTGACTTCCGACTCATCTAAGAAAGATATTAAGGGATATTGTTGATTAACAGAAAATATATGGAAAGCATTAAATAGGGTCTACCTTGAAATAAATGGCCATATCTTCGTCCAAAACTGCCCCATTTCAATCGTAAAGGTGTTTTTAGAATTTAATCGATCTTTGAAACAAAACTGCATTAAAATAAATTGACTTCCGACTCATCTAAGAAAGATATTGAGGGATATTCTTCGATTAATAGAAAATATAAGGCAAACATTAAATAGGGTCAACCTTGAAATAAATAGCCATATCTTCGTCTCAAAGTGCCCCATTTCAAATATAAAGGTGTTTTTAGAATTCACTCAATCTTTGAAACAAAACTGCATTAAAATAATTTGACTTCCGACTCATCTAAGAAAGATATTAAGGGATATTGTTGATTAACAGAAAATATATGGAAAGCATTAAATAGGGTCTACCTTGAAATAAATGGCCATATCTTCGTCAAAAATTGCCCCATTTCAATTATAAAGGTGTTTTTAGAATTCACTCGATCTTTGAAAGAAAACTGCATTAAAATAATTCGACTTCCGACTCATCTAAGAAAGATATTAAGGGATATTCTTGATTAACAGAAAATATATGGAAAGCATTGAAAAGGGTCTACCTTAAAATAAATGGCCATATCTTCGTCAAAAATTGCCCCATTTCAATTATAAAGGTGTTTTTAGAATTCACTCAATCTTTGAAACAAAACTGCATTAAAATTATTTGACTTCCGACTCATCTAAGAAAGATATTAAGGGATATTCTTCGATAAATAGAAAATATATGGAAAACATTAAATAGCCTCTACCTTGAAATAAATGGCCATATCTTCGTCAAAAATTGCCCCATTTCAATTATAATGGTGTTTTTAGAATTCGCTCGATCATTGGAACAAAACTGCATTAAAATAATTTGACTTCCGACTCATCTAAGAAAGATATTAAGGGATATTGTTGATTAACAGAAAATATATGGAAAGCATTAAATAGGGTCTACCTTGAAATAAATGGCCATATCTTCGTCCAAAACTGCCCCATTTCAATCGTAAAGGTGTTTTTAGAATTCACTCGATCTTTGGAACAAAACTGCATTAAAATAATTTGACTTCCGACTCATCTAAAAAAGATATTAAGGGATATTCTTCGATAAATAGAAAATATATGGAAAGCATTAAATAGGGTCTACCTTGAAATAAATGGGCTTATCTTCGTCCAAAACTGCCCCATTTCAATCGTAAAGGTGTTTTTAGAATTCACTCGATCTTTGGAACAAAACTGCATTAAAATAATTTGACTTCCGACTCATCTAAGAAAGATATTAAGGGATATTCTTCGATAAATAGAAAATATATGGAAAGCATTAAATAGGGTCTACCTTGAAATAAATGGCCATATCTTCGTAAAAAATTGCCCCATTTCAATTATAAAGGTGTTTTTAGAATTCACTCGATCTTTGGAACAAAACTGCATTAAAATAATTTGACTTCCGACTCATCTAAGAAAGATATTAAGGGATATTCTTGATTAACAGAAAATATATGGTAAGCATTAAATAGGGTCTACCTTGAAATAAATGGCCATATCTTCGTCAAAAATTGTCCCATTTCAATTATAAAGGTGTTTTTAGAATTCACTCGATCTTTGAAAGAAAACTGCATTAAAATAATTCGACTTCCGACTCATCTAAGAAAGATATTAAGGGATATTCTTCGATAAATAGAAAATATATGGAAAGCATTAAATAGGGTCTACCTTGAAATAAGTGGCCATATCTTCGTCAAAAATTGCCCCATTTCAAGTATAAAGGTGTTTTTAGAGTTCACTCGATCTTTGGAACAAAACTGCATTAAAATTATTTGACTTCCGACTCATCTAAGAAAGATATTAAGGGATATTCTTCGATAAATAGAAAATATATGGAAAGCATTAAATAGCCTCTACCTTGAAATAAATGGCCATATCTTCGTCACAAATTGCCCCATTTCAATTATAAAGGTGTTTTTAGAATTCGCTCGATCTTTGGAACAAAACTGCATTAAATTAAATTGACTTCCGACTCATCTAAGAAAGATATTGAGGGATATTCTTCGATTAATAGAAAATATAAGGCAAACATTAAATAGGGTCAACCTTGAAATAAATAGCCATATCTTCGTCTCAAAGTGCCCCATTTCAATTATAAAGGTGTTTTTAGAATTCACTCAATCTTTGAAACAAAACTGCATTAAAATAATTTGACTTCCGACTCATCTAAGAAAGATATTAAGGGATATTGCTGATTAACAGAAAATATATGGAAAGCATTAAATAGGGTCTACCTTGAAATAAATGGCCATATCTTCGTCCAAAATTGCCCCATTTCAATCGTAAAGGTGTTTTTAGAATTCACTCGATCTTTGAAACAAAACTGCATTAAAATAATTTGACTTCCGACTCATCTAAGAAAGATATTAAGGGATATTCTTCGATAAATAGAAAATATATGGAAAGCATTAAATAGCCTCTACCTTGAAATAAATGGCCATATCTTCGTCACAAATTGCCCCATTTCAATTATAAAGGTGTTTTTAGAATTCAATCGATCTTTGGAACAAAACTGCATTAAAATTATTTGACTTCCGACTCATCTAAGAAAGATATTAAGGGATATTCTTCGATAAATAGAAAATATATGGAAAGCATTAAATAGCCTCTACCTTGAAATAAATGGCCATATCTTCGTCACAAATTGCCCCATTTCAATTATAAAGGTGTTTTTAGAATTCGCTCGATCTTTGGAACAAAACTGCATTAAATTAAATTGACTTCCGACTCATCTAAGAAAGATATTGAGGGATATTCTTCGATTAATAGAAAATATAAGGCAAACATTAAATAGGGTCAACCTTGAAATAAATAGCCATATCTTCGTCTCAAAGTGCCCCATTTCAATTATAAAGGTGTTTTTAGAATTCACTCAATCTTTGGAACAAAACTGCATTAAAATAATTTGACTTCCGACTCATCTAAGAAAGATATTAAGGGATATTGTTGATTGACAGAAAATATATGGAAAGCATTAAATAGGGTCTACCTTGAAATAAATGGCCATATCTTCGTCCAAAATTGCCCCATTTCAATCGTAAAGGTGTTTTTAGAATTCACTCGATCTTTGAAACAAAACTGCATTAAAATAATTTGACTTCCGACTCATCTAAGAAAGATATTAAGGGATATTCTTCGATAAATAGAAAATATATGGAAAGCATTAAATAGGCTCTACCTTGAAATAAATGGCCATATCTTCGTAAAAAATTGCTCCATTTCAATTATAAAGGTGTTTTTAGAATTCACTCGATCTTCGGAACAAAACTGCATTAAAATAATTTGACTTCCGACTCATCTAAGAATGATATTAAGGGATATTCTTGATTAACAGAAAATATATGGAAAGCATTAAATAGGGTCTACCTTAAAATAAATGGCCATATCTTCGTCAAAACTTGCCCCATTTCAATTATAAAGGTGTTTTTAGAATTCACTCAATCTTTGAAACAAAACTGCATTAAAATTATTTGACTTCCGACTCATCTAAGAAAGATATTAAGGGATATTCTTCGATAAATAGAAAATATATGGAAAACATTAAATAGCCTAAGAAAGATATTAAGGGATGTTGTTGATTAACAGAAAATATATGGAAAGCATTAAATAGGGTCTACCTTGAAATAAATGGCCATATCTTCGTCCAAAACTGCCCCATTTCAATCGTAAAGGTGTTTTTAGAATTTAATCGATCTTTGAAACAAAACTGCATTAAAATAAATTGACTTCCGACTCATCTAAGAAAGATATTGAGGGATATTCTTCGATTAATAGAAAATATAAGGCAAACATTAAATAGGGTCAACCTTGAAATAAATAGCCATATCTTCGTCTCAAAGTGCCCCATTTCAATTATAAAGGTGTTTTTAGAATTCACTCAATCTTTGAAACAAAACTGCATTAAAATAATTTGACTTCCGACTCATCTAAGAAAGATATTAAGGGATATTGTTGATTAACAGAAAATATATGGAAAGCATTAAATAGGGTCTACCTTGAAATAAATGGCCATATCTTCGTCAAAAATTGCCCCATTTCAATTATAAAGGTGTTTTTAGAATTCACTCTATCTTTGAAAGAAAACTGCATTAAAATAATTCGACTTCCGACTCATCTAAGAAAGATATTAAGGGATATTCTTGATTAACAGAAAATATATGGAAAGCATTGAAAAGGGTCTACCTTAAAATAAATGGCCATATCTTCGTCAAAAATTGCCCCATTTCAATTATAAAGGTGTTTTTAGAATTCACTCAATCTTTGAAACAAAACTGCATTAAAATTATTTGACTTCCGACTCATCTAAGAAAGATATTAAGGGATATTCTTCGATAAATAGAAAATATATGGAAAACATTAAATAGCCTCTACCTTGAAATAAATGGCCATATCTTCGTCAAAAATTGCCCCATTTCAATTATAATGGTGTTTTTAGAATTCGCTCGATCATTGGAACAAAACTGCATTAAAATAATTTGACTTCCGACTCATCTAAGAAAGATATTAAGGGATATTGTTGATTAACAGAAAATATATGGAAAGCATTAAATAGGGTCTACCTTGAAATAAATGGCCATATCTTCGTCCAAAACTGCCCCATTTCAATCGTAAAGGTGTTTTTAGAATTCACTCGATCTTTGGAACAAAACTGCATTAAAATAATTTGACTTCCGACTCATCTAAAAAAGATATTAAGGGATATTCTTCGATAAATAGAAAATATATGGAAAGCATTAAATAGGGTCTACCTTGAAATAAATGGGCTTATCTTCGTCCAAAACTGCCCCATTTCAATCGTAAAGGTGTTTTTAGAATTCACTCGATCTTTGGAACAAAACTGCATTAAAATAATTTGACTTCCGACTCATCTAAGAAAGATATTAAGGGATATTCTTCGATAAATAGAAAATATATGGAAAGCATTAAATAGGGTCTACCTTGAAATAAATGGCCATATCTTCGTAAAAAATTGCCCCATTTCAA
This sequence comes from Drosophila grimshawi, assembly GCF_018153295.1. Lineage (NCBI taxonomy): Eukaryota > Metazoa > Arthropoda > Insecta > Diptera > Drosophilidae > Drosophila > Drosophila grimshawi. The sequence continues at coordinate 55,097 of NW_025063755.1, read as the reverse complement.
TTATAAAGGTGTTTTTAGAATTCACTCGATCTTTGGAACAAAACTGCATTAAAATAATTTGACTTCCGACTCATCTAAGAAAGATATTAAGGGATATTCTTGATTAACAGAAAATATATGGTAAGCATTAAATAGGGTCTACCTTGAAATAAATGGCCATATCTTCGTCAAAAATTGTCCCATTTCAATTATAAAGGTGTTTTTAGAATTCACTCGATCTTTGAAAGAAAACTGCATTAAAATAATTCGACTTCCGACTCATCTAAGAAAGATATTAAGGGATATTCTTCGATAAATAGAAAATATATGGAAAGCATTAAATAGGGTCTACCTTGAAATAAGTGGCCATATCTTCGTCAAAAATTGCCCCATTTCAAGTATAAAGGTGTTTTTAGAGTTCACTCGATCTTTGGAACAAAACTGCATTAAAATTATTTGACTTCCGACTCATCTAAGAAAGATATTAAGGGATATTCTTCGATAAATAGAAAATATATGGAAAGCATTAAATAGCCTCTACCTTGAAATAAATGGCCATATCTTCGTCACAAATTGCCCCATTTCAATTATAAAGGTGTTTTTAGAATTCGCTCGATCTTTGGAACAAAACTGCATTAAATTAAATTGACTTCCGACTCATCTAAGAAAGATATTGAGGGATATTCTTCGATTAATAGAAAATATAAGGCAAACATTAAATAGGGTCAACCTTGAAATAAATAGCCATATCTTCGTCTCAAAGTGCCCCATTTCAATTATAAAGGTGTTTTTAGAATTCACTCAATCTTTGAAACAAAACTGCATTAAAATAATTTGACTTCCGACTCATCTAAGAAAGATATTAAGGGATATTGTTGATTAACAGAAAATATATGGAAAGCATTAAATAGGGTCTACCTTGAAATAAATGGCCATATCTTCGTCCAAAATTGCCCTATTTCAATCGTAAAGGTGTTTTTAGAATTCACTCGATCTTTGAAACAAAACTGCATTAAAATAATTTGACTTCCGACTCATCTAAGAAAGATATTAAGGGATATTCTTCGATAAATAGAAAATATATGGAAAGCATTAAATAGCCTCTACCTTGAAATAAATGGCCATATCTTCGTCACAAATTGCCCCATTTCAATTATAAAGGTGTTTTTAGAATTCAATCGATCTTTGGAACAAAACTGCATTAAAATTATTTGACTTCCGACTCATCTAAGAAAGATATTAAGGGATATTCTTCGATAAATAGAAAATATATGGAAAGCATTAAATAGCCTCTACCTTGAAATAAATGGCCATATCTTCGTCACAAATTGCCCCATTTCAATTATAAAGGTGTTTTTAGAATTCGCTCGATCTTTGGAACAAAACTGCATTAAATTAAATTGACTTCCGACTCATCTAAGAAAGATATTGAGGGATATTCTTCGATTAATAGAAAATATAAGGCAAACATTAAATAGGGTCAACCTTGAAATAAATAGCCATATCTTCGTCTCAAAGTGCCCCATTTCAATTATAAAGGTGTTTTTAGAATTCACTCAATCTTTGGAACAAAACTGCATTAAAATAATTTGACTTCCGACTCATCTAAGAAAGATATTAAGGGATATTGTTGATTGACAGAAAATATATGGAAAGCATTAAATAGGGTCTACCTTGAAATAAATGGCCATATCTTCGTCCAAAATTGCCCCATTTCAATCGTAAAGGTGTTTTTAGAATTCACTCGATCTTTGAAACAAAACTGCATTAAAATAATTTGACTTCCGACTCATCTAAGAAAGATATTAAGGGATATTCTTCGATAAATAGAAAATATATGGAAAGCATTAAATAGGCTCTACCTTGAAATAAATGGCCATATCTTCGTAAAAAATTGCTCCATTTCAATTATAAAGGTGTTTTTAGAATTCACTCGATCTTCGGAACAAAACTGCATTAAAATAATTTGACTTCCGACTCATCTAAGAAAGATATTAAGGGATATTCTTGATTAACAGAAAATATATGGAAAGCATTAAATAGGGTCTACCTTAAAATAAATGGCCATATCTTCGTCAAAACTTGCCCCATTTCAATTATAAAGGTGTTTTTAGAATTCACTCAATCTTTGAAACAAAACTGCATTAAAATTATTTGACTTCCGACTCATCTAAGAAAGATATTAAGGGATATTCTTCGATAAATAGAAAATATATGGAAAACATTAAATAGCCTCTACCTTGAAATAAATGGCCATATCTTCGTCAAAAATTGCCCCATTTCAATTATAAAGGTGTTTTTAGAATTCGCTCGATCTTTGGAACAAAACTGCATTAAAATAATTTGACTTCCGACTCATCTAAGAAAGATATTAAGGGATATTCTTCGATAAATAGAAAATATATGGAAAACATTAAATAGCCTCTACCTTGAAATAAATGGCCATATCTTCGTCAAAAATTGCCCCATTTCAATTATAAAGGTGTTTTTAGAATTCACTCGATCTTCGGAACAAAACTGCATTAAAATAATTTGACTTCCGACTCATCTAAGAAAGATATTAAGGGATATTGTTGATTAACAGAAAATATATGGAAAGCATTAAATAGGCTCTACCTTGAAATAAATGGCCATATCTTCGTCCAAAGCTGCCCCATTTCAATCGTAAAGGTGTTTTTAGAATTCAATCGATCTTTGAAACAAAACTGCATTAAAATAAATTGACTTCCGACTCATCTAAGAAAGATATTGAGGGATATTCTTCGATTAATAGAAAATATAAGGCAAACATTAAATAGGGTCAACCTTGAAATAAATAGCCATATCTTCGTCTCAAAGTGCCCCATTTCAATTATAAAGGTGTTTTTAGAATTCACTCAATCTTTGAAACAAAACTGCATTAAAATAATTTGACTTCCGACTCATCTAAGAAAGATATTAAGGGATATTGCTGATTAACAGAAAATATATGGAAAGCATTAAATAGGGTCTACCTTGAAATAAATGGCCATATCTTCGTCCAAAATTGCCCCATTTCAATCGTAAAGGTGTTTTTAGAATTCACTCGATCTTTGAAACAAAACTGCATTAAAATAATTTGACTTCCGACTCATCTAAGAAAGATATTAAGGGATATTCTTCGATAAATAGAAAATATATGGAAAGCATTAAATAGCCTCTACCTTGAAATAAATGGCCATATCTTCGTCACAAATTGCCCCATTTCAATTATAAAGGTGTTTTTAGAATTCAATCGATCTTTGGAACAAAACTGCATTAAAATTATTTGACTTCCGACTCATCTAAGAAAGATATTAAGGGATATTCTTCGATAAATAGAAAATATATGGAAAGCATTAAATAGCCTCTACCTTGAAATAAATGGCCATATCTTCGTCACAAATTGCCCCATTTCAATTATAAAGGTGTTTTTAGAATTCGCTCGATCTTTGGAACAAAACTGCATTAAATTAAATTGACTTCCGACTCATCTAAGAAAGATATTGAGGGATATTCTTCGATTAATAGAAAATATAAGGCAAACATTAAATAGGGTCAACCTTGAAATAAATAGCCATATCTTCGTCTCAAAGTGCCCCATTTCAATTATAAAGGTGTTTTTAGAATTCACTCAATCTTTGGAACAAAACTGCATTAAAATAATTTGACTTCCGACTCATCTAAGAAAGATATTAAGGGATATTGTTGATTGACAGAAAATATATGGAAAGCATTAAATAGGGTCTACCTTGAAATAAATGGCCATATCTTCGTCCAAAATTGCCCCATTTCAATCGTAAAGGTGTTTTTAGAATTCACTCGATCTTTGAAACAAAACTGCATTAAAATAATTTGACTTCCGACTCATCTAAGAAAGATATTAAGGGATATTCTTCGATAAATAGAAAATATATGGAAAGCATTAAATAGGCTCTACCTTGAAATAAATGGCCATATCTTCGTAAAAAATTGCTCCATTTCAATTATAAAGGTGTTTTTAGAATTCACTCGATCTTCGGAACAAAACTGCATTAAAATAATTTGACTTCCGACTCATCTAAGAATGATATTAAGGGATATTCTTGATTAACAGAAAATATATGGAAAGCATTAAATAGGGTCTACCTTAAAATAAATGGCCATATCTTCGTCAAAACTTGCCCCATTTCAATTATAAAGGTGTTTTTAGAATTCACTCAATCTTTAAAACAAAACTGCTTTAAAATTATTTGACTTCCGACTCATCTAAGAAAGATATTAAGGGATATTCTTCGATAAATAGAAAATATATGGAAAACATTAAATAGCCTCTACCTTGAAATAAATGGCCATATCTTCGTCAAAAATTGCCCCATTTCAATTATAAAGGTGTTTTTAGAATTCGCTCGATCTCTGGAACAAAACTGCATTAAAATAATTTGACTTCCGACTCATCTAAGAAAGATATTAAGGGATATTCTTCGATAAATAGAAAATATATGGAAAACATTAAATAGCCTCTACCTTGAAATAAATGGCCATATCTTCGTCAAAAATTGCCCCATTTCAATTATAAAGGTGTTTTTAGAATTCACTCGATCTTCGGAACAAAACTGCATTAAAATAATTTGACTTCCGACTCATCTAAGAAAGATATTAAGGGATATTGTTGATTAACAGAAAATATATGGAAAGCATTAAATAGGCTCTACCTTGAAATAAATGGCCATATCTTCGTCCAAAGCTGCCCCATTTCAATCGTAAAGGTGTTTTTAGAATTCAATCGATCTTTGAAACAAAACTGCATTAAAATAAATTGACTTCCGACTCATCTAAGAAAGATATTAATGGATATTCTTCGATTAATAGAAAATATAAGGCAAACATTAAATAGGGTCAACCTTGAAATAAATAGCCATATCTTCGTCTCAAAGTGCCCCATTTCAATTATAAAGGTGTTTTTAGAATTCACTCAATCTTTGAAACAAAACTGCATTAAAATAATTTGACTTCCGACTCATCTAAGAAAGATATTAAGGGATATTGCTGATTAACAGAAAATATATGGAAAGCATTAAATAGGGTCTACCTTGAAATAAATGGCCATATCTTCGTCCAAAATTGCCCCATTTCAATCGTAAAGGTGTTTTTAGAATTCACTCGATCTTTGAAACAAAACTGCATTAAAATAATTTGACTTCCGACTCATCTAAGAAAGATATTAAGGGATATTCTTCGATAAATAGAAAATATATGGAAAGCATTAAATAGGCTCTACCTTGAAATAAATGGCCATATCTTCGTAAATAATTGCCCCATTTCAATTATAAAGGTGTTTTTAGAATTCGCTCGATCTTTGGAACAAAACTGCATTAAAATAATTTGACTTCCGACTCATCTAAGAAAGATATTAAGGGATATTGTTGATTAACAGAAAATATATGGAAAGCATTAAATGGGCTCTACCTTGAAATAAATGGCCATATCTTCGTCCAAAGCTGCCCCATTTCAATCGTAAAAGTGTTTTTAGAATTCAATCGATCTTTGAAACAAAACTGCATTAAAATAAATTGACTTCCGACTCATCTAAGAAAGATATTGAGGGATATTCTTCGATTAATTGAAAATATAAGGCAAACATTAAATAGGGTCAACCTTGAAATAAATAGCCATATCTTCGTCTCAAAGTGCCCCATTTCAATTATAAAGGTGTTTTTAGAATTCACTCGATCTTTGAAACAAAACTGCATTAAAATAATTTGACTTCCGACTCATCTAAGAAAGATATTAAGGGATATTCTTCGATAAATAGAAAATATATGGAAAACATTAAATAGCCTCTACCTTGAAATAAATGGCCATATCTTCGTCAAAAATTGCCCCATTTCAATTATAAAGGTGTTTTTAGAATTCACTCGATCTTCGGAACAAAACTGCATTAAAATAATTTGACTTCCGACTCATCTAAGAAAGATATTAAGGGATATTGTTGATTGACAGAAAATATATGGAAAGCATTAAATAGGGTCTACCTTGAAATAAATGGCCATATCTTCGTCAAAAATTGCCCCATTTCAATCGTAAAGGTGTTTTTAGAATTCACTCGATCTTTGAAACAAAACTGCATTAAAATAATTTGACTTCCGACTCATCTAAGAAAGATATTAAGGGATATTCTTCGATAAATAGAAAATATATGGAAAGCATTAAATAGGCTCTACCTTGAAATAAATGGCCATATCTTCGTAAAAAATTGCTCCATTTCAATTATAAAGGTGTTTTTAGAATTCACTCGATCTTCGGAACAAAACTGCATTAAAATAATTTGACTTCCGACTCATCTAAGAATGATATTAAGGGATATTCTTGATTAACAGAAAATATATGGAAAGCATTAAATAGGGTCTACCTTAAAATAAATGGCCATATCTTCGTCAAAACTTGCCCCATTTCAATTATAAAGGTGTTTTTAGAATTCACTCAATCTTTGAAACAAAACTGCATTAAAATTATTTGACTTCCGACTCATCTAAGAAAGATATTAAGGGATATTCTTCGATAAATAGAAAATATATGGAAAACATTAAATAGCCTCTACCTTGAAATAAATGGCCATATCTTCGTCAAAAATTGCCCCATTTCAATTATAAAGGTGTTTTTAGAATTCGCTCGATCTTTGGAACAAAACTGCATTAAAATAATTTGACTTCCGACTCATCTAAGAAAGATATTAAGGGATATTCTTCGATAAATAGAAAATATATGGAAAACATTAAATAGCCTCTACCTTGAAATAAATGGCCATATCTTCGTCAAAAATTGTCCCATTTCAATTAAAAAGGTGTTTTAAGAATTCACTCAATCTTCGGAACAAAACTGCATTAAAATAATTTGACTTCCGACTCATCTAAGAAAGATATTAAGGGATATTCTTGATTAACAGAAAATATATGGAAAGCATTAAATAGGCTCTACCTTGAAATAAATGGCCATATCTTCGTCCAAAGCTGCCCCATTTCAATCGTAAAGGTGTTTTTAGAATTCAATCGATCTTTGAAACAAAACTGCATTAAAATAAATTGACTTCCGACTCATCTAAGAAAGATATTGAGGGATATTCTTCGATAAATAGAAAATATAAGGCAAACATTAAATAGGGTCAACCTTGAAATAAATGGCCATATCTTCGTCTCAAAGTGCCCCATTTCAATTATAAAGGTGTTTTTAGAATTCACTCAATCTTTGGAACAAAACTGCATTAAAATAATTTGACTTCCGACTCATCTAAGAAAGATATTAAGGGATATTGCTGATTAACAGAAAATATATGGAAAGCATTAAATAGGGTCTACCTTGAAATAAATGGCCATATCTTCGTCCAAAATTGCCCCATTTCAATCGTAAAGGTGTTTTTAGAATTCACTCGATCTTTGAAACAAAACTGCATTAAAATAATTTGACTTCCGACTCATCTAAGAAAGATATTAAGGGATATTCTTCGATAAATAGAAAATATATGGAAAGCATTAAATAGGCTCTACCTTGAAATAAATGGCCATATCTTCGTAAAAAATTGCTCCATTTCAATTATAAAGGTGTTTTTAGAATTCACTCGATCTTCGGAACAAAACTGCATTAAAATAATTTGACTTCCGACTCATCTAAGAATGATATTAAGGGATATTCTTGATTAACAGAAAATATATGGATAGCATTGAAAAGGGTCTACCTTAAAATAAATGGCCATATCTTCGTCAAAAATTGCCGCATTTCAATTATAAAGGTGTTTTTAGAATTCACTTAATCTTTGAAACAAAACTGCATTAAAATTATTCGACTTCCGACTCATCTAAGAAAGATATTAAGGGATATTCTTCGATAAATAGAAAATATATGGAAAACATTAAATAGCCTCTACCTTGAAATAAATGGCCATATCTTCGTCAAAAATTGCCCCATTTCAATTATAAAGGTGTTTTTAGAATTCGCTCGATCTTTGGAACAAAACTGCATTAAAATAATTTGACTTCCGACTCATCTAAGAAAGATATTAAGGGATATTGTTGATTAACAGAAAATATATGGAAAGCATTAAATAGGGTCTACCTTGAAATAAATGGCCATATCTTCGTCCAAAATTGCCCCATTTCAATCGTAAAGGTGTTTTTAGAATTCATTCGATCTTTGAAACAAAACTGCATTAAAATAATTTGACTTCCGACTCATCTAAGAAAGATATTAAGGGATATTCTTCGATAAATAGAAAATATATGGAAAGCATTAAATAGGCTCTACCTTGAAATAAATGGCCATATCTTCGTAAAAATTGCTCCATTTCAATTATAAAGGTGTTTTTAGAATTCACTCGATCTTCGGAACAAAACTGCATTAAAATAATTTGACTTCCGACTCATCTAAGAATGATATTAAGGGATATTCTTGATTAACAGAAAATATATGGAAAGCATTAAATAGGGTCTACCTTGAAATAAATGGCCATATCTTCGTTCAAAATTGCCCCATTTCAATTATAAAGGTGTTTTTAGAATTCACTCGATCTTTGGAACAAAACTGCATTAAAATAATTTGACTTTCGACTCATCTAAGAAAAATATTAAGGGATATTCATCGATAAATAGAAAATATATGGAAAGCATTAAATAGGGTCTACCTTGAAATAAATGGCCATATCTTCGTCCAAAATTGCCCCATTTCAATTATAGAGGTGTTTTTAGAATTCGCTCGACCTTTGGAACAAAACTGCATTAAAATAATTTGACTTCCGACTCATCTAAGAAAGATATTAAGAGATATTTTTCGATTAATATAAAATATAAGGCAAACATTAAATAGGGTCTACCTTGAAATAAATGGCCATATCTTCGTCAAAAATTGCCCCATTTCAATTATAAAGGTGTTTTTAGAATTCGCTCGATCTTTGAAACAAAACTGCATTAAAATAATTTGACTTCCGACTCATCTAAGAAAGATATTAAGGGATATTCTTGATTAACAGAAAATATATGGAAAGCATTAAATAGGGTCTACCTTAAAATAAATGGCCATATCTTCGTCAAAAATTGCCCCATTTCAATTATAAAGGTGTTTTTAGAATTCACTCAATCTTTGAAACAAAACTGCATTAAAATTATTTGACTTCCGACTCATCTAAGAAAGATATTAAGGGATATTCTTCGATAAATAGAAAATATATGGAAAACATTAAATAGCCTCTACCTTGAAATAAATGGCCATATCTTCGTCAAAAATTGCCCCATTTCAATTATAAAGGTGTTTTTAGAATTCGCTCGATCTTTGGAACAAAACTGCATTAAAATAATTTGACTTCCGTCTCATCTAAGAAAGATATTAAGGGATATTCTTCGATAAATAGAAAATATATGGAAAACATTAAATAGCCTCTACCTTGAAATAAATGGCCATATCTTCGTCAAAAATTGCCCCATTTCAATTATAAAGGTGTTTTTAGAATTCACTCGATCTTCGGAACAAAACTGCATTAAAATAATTTGACTTCCGACTCATCTAAGAAAGATATTAAGGGATATTCTTCGATAAATAGAAAATATATGGAAAACATTAAATAGCCTCTACCTTGAAATAAATGGCCATATCTTCGTCAAAAATTGCCCCATTTCAATTATAAAGGTGTTTTTAGAATTCACTCGATCTTCGGAACAAAACTGCATTAAAATAATTTGACTTTCGACTCATCTAAGAAAGATATTAAGGGATATTGTTGATTAACAGAAAATATATGGAAAGCATTAAATAGGCTCTACCTTGAAATAAATGGCCATATCTTCGTCCAAAGCTGCCCCATTTCAATCGTAAAGGTGTTTTTAGAATTCAATCGATCTTTGAAACAAAACTGCATTAAAATAAATTGACTTCCGACTCATCTAAGAAAGATATTGAGGGATATTCTTCGATTAATAGAAAATATAAGGCAAACATTAAATAGGGTCAACCTTGAAATAAATAGCCATATCTTCGTCTCAAAGTGCCCCATTTCAATTATAAAGGTGTTTTTAGAATTCACTCAATTTTTGAAACAAAACTGCATTAAAATAATTTGACTTCCGACTCATCTAAGAAAGATATTAAGGGATATTGCTGATTAACAGAAAATATATGGAAAGCATTAAATAGGGTCTACCTTGAAATAAATGGCCATATCTTCGTCAAAAATTGCCCCATTTCAATCGTAAAGGTGTTTTTAGAATTCACTCGATCTTTGAAACAAAACTGCATTAAAATAATTTGACTTCCGACTCATCTAAGAAAGATATTAAGGGATATTCTTCGATAAATAGAAAATATATGGAAAGCATTAAATAGGCTCTACCTTGAAATAAATGGCCATATCTTCGTAAAAAATTGCTCCATTTCAATTATAAAGGTGTTTTTAGAATTCACTCGATCTTCGGAACAAAACTGCATTAAAATAATTTGACTTCCGACTCATCTAAGAATGATATTAAGGGATATTCTTGATTAACAGAAAATATATGGATAGCATTGAAAAGGGTCTACCTTAAAATAAATGGCCATATCTTCGTCAAAAATTGCCGCATTTCAATTATAAAGGTGTTTTTAGAATTCACTTAATCTTTGAAACAAAACTGCATTAAAATTATTCGACTTCCGACTCATCTAAGAAAGATATTAAGGGATATTCTTCGATAAATAGAAAATATATGGAAAACATTAAATAGCCTCTACCTTGAAATAAATGGCCATATCTTCGTCAAAAATTGCCCCATTTCAATTATAAAGGTGTTTTTAGAATTCGCTCGATCTTTGGAACAAAACTGCATTAAAATAATTTGACTTCCGACTCATCTAAGAAAGATATTAAGGGATATTGTTGATTAACAGAAAATATATGGAAAGCATTAAATAGGGTCTACCTTGAAATAAATGGCCATATCTTCGTCAAAAATTGCCCCATTTCAATCGTAAAGGTGTTTTTAGAATTCACTCGATCTTTGAAACAAAACTGCATTAAAATAATTTGACTTCCGACTCATCTAAGAAAGATATTAAGGGATATTCTTCGATAAATAGAAAATATATGGAAAGCATTAAATAGGCTCTACCTTGAAATAAATGGCCATATCTTCGTAAAAAATTGCTCCATTTCAATCGTAAAGGTGTTTTTAGAATTCACTCGATCTTTGAAACAAAACTGCATTAAAATAATTTGACTTCCGACTCATCTAAGAAAGATATTAAGGGATATTCTTCGATAAATAGAAAATATATGGAAAGCATTAAATAGGCTCTACCTTGAAATAAATGGCCATATCTTCGTAAAAATTGCTCCATTTCAATTATAAAGGTGTTTTTAGAATTCACTCGATCTTCGGAACAAAACTGCATTAAAATAATTTGACTTTCGACTCATCTAAGAATGATATTAAGGGATATTCTTGATTAACAGAAAATATATGGAAAGCATTAAATAGGGTCTACCTTGAAATAAATGGCCATATCTTCGTCAAAAATTGCCCCATTTCAATTATAAAGGTGTTTTTAGAATTCACTCAATCTTTGAAACAAAACTGCATTAAAATTATTTGACTTCCGACTCATCTAAGAAAGATATTAAGGGATATTCTTCGATAAATAGAAAATATATGGAAAACATTAAATAGCCTCTACCTTGAAATAAATGGCCATATCTTCGTCAAAAATTGCCCCATTTTAATCATAAAGGTGTTTTTAGAATTCACTCGATCTTTGGAACAAAACTGCATTAAAATAATTTGACTTTCGACTCATCTAAGAAAAATATTAAGGGATATTCATCGATAAATAGAAAATATATGGAAAGCATTAAATAGGGTCTACCTTGAAATAAATGGCCATATCTTCGTCCAAAATTGCCCCATTTCAATTATAGAGGTGTTTTTAGAATTCGCTCGACCTTTGGAACAAAACTGCAGTAAAATAATTTGACGTCCGACTCATCTAAGAAAGATATTAAGGGATATTCATCGATAAATAGAAAATATATGGAAAGCATTAAATAGGGTCTACCTTGAAATAAATGGTCGTATCTTCGTAAAAAATTGCCCCATTGCAATTATAAAGGTGTTTTTAGAATTCACTCGATCTTTGGAACAAAACTGCATTAAAATAATTTGACTTCCGACTCATCTAAGAAAGATATTAAGAGATATTTTTCGATTAATATAAAATATAAGGCAAACATTAAATAGGGTCTACCTTGAAATAAATGGCCATATCTTCGTCAAAAATTGCCCCATTTCAATTATAAAGGTGTTTTTAGAATTCGCTCGATCTTTGAAACAAAACTGCATTAAAATAATTTGACTTCCGACTCATCTAAGAAAGATATTAAGGGATATTCTTGATTAACAGAAAATATATGGAAAGCATTAAATAGGGTCTACCTTGAAATAAATGGCCATATCTTCGTCAAAAATTGTCCCATTTCAATTATAAAGGTGTTTTTAGAATTCACTTAATCTTTGAAACAAAACTGCATTAAAATAATTTGACTTCCGACTCATCTAAGAAAGATATTAAGGGATATTCTTCGATAAATAGAAAATATATGGAAAGCATCAAATAGGCTCTACCTTGAAATAAATGGCCATATCTTCGTAAAAATTGCTCCATTTCAATTATAAAGGTGTTTTTAGAATTCACTCGATCTTCGGAACAAAACTGCATTAAAATAATTTGACTTCCGACTCATCTAAGAATGATATTAAGGGATATTCTTGATTAACAGAAAATATATGGAAAGCATTAAATAGGGTCTACCTTGAAATAAATGGCCATATCTTCGTCAAAAATTGCCCCATTTCAATTATAAAGGTGTTTTTAGAATTCACTCAATCTTTGAAACAAAACTGCATTAAAATTATTTGACTTCCGACTCATCTAAGAAAGATATTAAGGGATATTCTTCGATTAATAGAAAATATATGGAAAACATTAAATAGCCTCTACCTTGAAATAAATGGCCATATCTTCGTCAAAAATTGCCCCATTTCAATTATAGAGGTGTTTTTAGAATTCGCTTGATCTTTGGAACAAAACTGCATTAAAATAATTTGACGTCCGACTCATCTAAGAAAGATATTAAGGGATATTCATCGATAAATAGAAAATATATGGAAAGCATTAAATAGGGTCTACCTTGAAATAAATGGTCATATCTTCGTCAAAAATTGCCCCATTTCAATTATAAAGGTGTTTTTAGAATTCACTCGATCTTTGGAACAAAACTGCATTAAATTAATTTGACTTCCGACTCATCTAAGAAAGATATTAAGAGATATTTTTCGATTAATATAAAATATAAGGCAAACATTAAATAGGGTCTACCTTGAAATAAATGGCCATATCTTCGTCAAAAATTGCCCCATTTCAATTATAAAGGTGTTTTTAGAATTCGCTCGATCTTTGAAACAAAACTGCATTAAAATAATTTGACTTCCGACTCATCTAAGAAAGATATTAAGGGATATTCTTTGATTAACAGAAAATATATGGAAAGTATTAAATAGGGTCTACCTTGAAATAAATGGCCATATCTTCGTCAAAAATTGTCCCATTTCAATTATAAAGGTGTTTTTAGAATTCACTTAATCTTTGAAACAAAACTGCATTAAAATAATTTGACTTCCGACTCATCTAAGAAAGATATTAAGGGATATTCTTCGATAAATAGAAAATATATGGAAAGCATCAAATAGGGTCTACCTTGAAATAAATGGCCATATCTTCGTAAAAAATTGCCCAATTTCAAGTATAAAGGTGTTTTTAGAATTCAATCGATCTTTGAAACAAAACTGCATTAAAATAATTTGACTTCCGACTCATCTAAAAACGATATTAAGGGATATTGTTGATTAACAGAAAATATATGGAAAGCATTAAATAGGGTCTACCTTGAAATAAATGGCCATATCTTCGTCCAAAACTGCCCCATTTCAATCGTAAAGGTGTTTTTAGAATTCACTCGATCTTTGAAACAAAACTGCATTAAAATAATTTGACTTCCGACTCATCTAAGAAAGATATTAAGGGATATTCTTCGATAAATAGAAAATATATGGAAAGCATTAAATAGGGTCTACCTTGAAATAAATGGCCATATCTTCGTCAAAAATTGCCCCATTTCAATTATAAAGGTGTTTTTAGAATTCTCTCGATCTTTGGAACAAACCTGCATTAAAATAATTTGACTTCCGACTCATCTAAGAAAGATATTAAGGAATATTCTTGATTAACAGAAAATATATGGTAAGCATTAAATAGGGTCTACCTTGAAATAAATGGCCATATCTTCGTCAAAAATTGCCCCATTTCAATTATAAAGGTGTTTTTAGAATTCACTCAATCTTTGAAACAAAACTGCATTAAAATTATTTGACTTCCGACTCATCTAAGAAAGATATTAAGGGATATTCTTCGATAAAAAAAAAAAAAATATGGAAAACATTAAATAGCCTCTACCTTGAAATAAATGGCCATATCTTCGTCAAAAATTGCCCCATTTCAATTATAAAGGTGTTCTTAGAATTCAATCGATCTTTGAAACAAAACTGCATTAAAATAATTTGACTTCCGACTCATCTAAGAAAGATATTAAGAGATATTCTTCGATTAATAGAAAATATAAGGCAAACATTAAATAGGGTCAACCTTGAAATAAATGGCCATATCTTTGTCTCAAATTGCCCCATTTCAATTATAAAGGTGTTTTTAGAATTCACTCAATCTTTGAAACAAAACTGCATTAAAATAGTTTGACTTCCGACTCATCTAAGAAAGATATTAAGGGATATTATTGATTAACAGAAAATATATGGAAAGCATTAAATAGGGTCTACCTTGAAATAAATGGCCATATCTTCGTCCAAAATTGCCCCATTTCAATTATAAAGGTGTTTTTAGAATTCACTTGATCTTTGGAACAAAACTGCATTAAAATAATTTGACTTCCGACTCATCTAAGAAAGATATTAAGGGATATTCTTCGATAAATAGAAAATATATGGAAAGCATTAAATAGGGTCTACCTTGAAATAAATGGCCATATCTTTGTCAAAAATTGCCCCATTTCAATTATAAAGGTGTTTTTAGAATTCTTTGGAACAAAACTGCATTAAAATATTTTGACTTCCGACTCATCTAAGAAAGATATTAAGGGATATTCTTCGAATAATAGAAAGTATATGGAAAGCATTAAATAGGGTCTACCTTGAAATAAATGGCCATATCTTCGTACAAAATTGCCCCATTTCAATTATAAAGGTGTTTTTAGAATTCACTCAATCTTTGAAACAAAACTACATTAAAATAATTTGACTTCCGACTCATCTAAGAAAGATATTAAGAGATATTCTTCGATTAATAGAAAATATAAGGCAAACATTAAATAGGGTCAACCTTGAAATAAATGGCCATGTCTTTGTCTCAAATTGCCCCATTTCAATTATAAAGGTGTTTTTAGAATTCACTCGATCATTGGAACAAAACTGCATTTAAATAATTTGACTTCCGACTCATCTAAGAAATATATTAAGGGATATTGTTGATTAACAGAAAATATATGGAAAGCATTAAATAGGGTCTACCTTGAAATAAATGGCCATATCTTCGTCCAAAATTGCCCCATTTCAATTATAAAGGTGTTTTTAGAATTCAATCGGTCTTTGGAACAAAACTGCATTAAAATAATTTGACTTCCGACTCATCTAAGAAATATATTAAGGGATATTCTTCGATTAATAGAAAATATAAGGCAAACATTAAATAGGGTCAACCTTGAAATAAATGGCCATATCTTTGTTGCCCCATATCTCAAATTGCCCCATTTCAATTATAAAGGTGTTTTTAGAATTCACTCAATCTTTGAAACAAAACTGCATTAAAATAGTTTGACTTCCGACTCATCTAAGAAAGATATTAAGGGATTTTGTTGATTAACAGAAAATATATGGAAAGCATTAAATAGGGTCTACCTTGAAATAAATGGCCATATCTTCGTCCAAAATTGCCCCATTTCAATTATAAAGGTGTTTTTAGAATTCACTTGATCTTTGGAACAAAACTGCATTAAAATAATTTGACTTCCGACTCATCTAAGAAAGATATTAAGGGATATTCTTGATTAACAGAAAATATATGGAAAGCATTAAATAGGGTCTACCTTGAAATAAATGTCCATATCTTCGTCAAAAATTGCCCCATTTCAATTATAAATGAGTTCTTAGAATTCACTTGATCTTTGGAACAAAACTGCATTAAAATAATTTGACTTCCGACTCATCTAAGAAAGATATTAAGGGATATTCTTGATTAACAGAAAATATATGGAAAGCATTAAATAGGGTCTACCTTGAAATAAATGGCCATATCTTCGTCAAAAATTGCCCCATTTCAAGTATAAAGGTGTTTTTAGAATTCGCTCGATCTTTGAAACAAAACTGCATTAAAATTATTTGACTTCCGACTCATCTAAGAAAGATATTAAGGGATATTCTTCGATAAATAGAAAATATATGGAAAGCATTAAATAGCCTCTACCTTGAAATAAATGGCCATATCTTCGTCACAAATTGCCCCATTTCAATTATAAAGGTGTTTTTAGAATTCTTTGGAACAAAACTGCATTAAAATAATTTGACTTCCGACTCATCTAAGAAAGATATTAAGGGATATTCTTGATTAACAGAAAATATATGGAAAGCATTAAATAGGGTCTACCTTGAAATAAATGGCCATATCTTCGTCAAAAATTGTCCCATTTCAATTATAAAGGTGTTTTTAGAATTCACTTAATCTTTGAAACAAAACTGCATTAAAATAATTTGACTTCCGACTCATCTAAGAAAGATATTAAGGGATATTCTTCGATAAATAGAAAATATATGGAAAGCATCAAATAGGCTCTACCTTGAAATAAATGGCCATATCTTCGTAAAAATTGCTCCATTTCAATTATAAAGGTGTTTTTAGAATTCACTCGATCTTCGGAACAAAACTGCATTAAAATAATTTGACTTCCGACTCATCTAAGAATGATATTAAGGGATATTCTTGATTAACAGAAAATATATGGAAAGCATTAAATAGGGTCTACCTTGAAATAAATGGCCATATCTTCGTCAAAAATTGCCCCATTTCAATTATAAAGGTGTTTTTAGAATTCACTCAATCTTTGAAACAAAACTGCATTAAAATTATTTGACTTCCGACTCATCTAAGAAAGATATTAAGGGATATTCTTCGATAAATAGAAAATATATGGAAAACATTAAATAGCCTCTACCTTGAAATAAATGGCCATATCTTCGTCAAAAATTGCCCCATTTCAATTATAGAGGTGTTTTTAGAATTCGCTCGACCTTTGGAACAAAACTGCATTAAAATAATTTGACGTCCGACTCATCTAAGAAAGATATTAAGGGATATTCATCGATAAATAGAAAATATATGGAAAGCATTAAATAGGGTCTACCTTGAAATAAATGGTCGTATCTTCGTAAAAAATTGCCCCATTGCAATTATAAAGGTGTTTTTAGAATTCACTCGATCTTTGGAACAAAACTGCATTAAATTAATTTGACTTCCGACTCATCTAAGAAAGATATTAAGAGATATTTTTCGATTAATATAAAATATAAGGCAAACATTAAATAGGGTCTACCTTGAAATAAATGGCCATATCTTCGTCAAAAATTGCCCCATTTCAATTATAAAGGTGTTTTTAGAATTCGCTCGATCTTTGAAACAAAACTGCATTAAAATAATTTGACTTCCGACTCATCTAAGAAAGATATTAAGGGATATTCTTGATTAACAGAAAATATATGGAAAGCATTAAATAGGGTCTACCTTGAAATAAATGGCCATATCTTCGTCAAAAATTGTCCCATTTCAATTATAAAAGGTGTTTTTAGAATTCACTTAATCTTTGAAACAAAACTGCATTAAAATAATTTGACTTCCGACTCATCTAAGAAAGATATTAAGGGATATTCTTCGATAAATAGAAAATATATGGAAAGCATCAAATAGGGTCTACCTTGAAATAAATGGCCATATCTTCGTAAAAAATTGCCCAATTTCAAGTATAAAGGTGTTTTTAGAATTCAATCGATCTTTGAAACAAAACTGCATTAAAATAATTTGACTTCCGACTCATCTAAAAACGATATTAAGGGATATTGTTGATTAACAGAAAATATATGGAAAGCATTAAATAGGGTCTACCTTGAAATAAATGGCCATATCTTCGTCCAAAACTGCCCCATTTCAATCGTAAAGGTGTTTTTAGAATTCACTCGATCTTTGAAACAAAACTGCATTAAAATAATTTGACTTCCGACTCATCTAAGAAAGATATTAAGGGATATTCTTCGATAAATAGAAAATATATGGAAAGCATTAAATAGGGTCTACCTTGAAATAAATGGCCATATCTTCGTCAAAAATTGCCCCATTTCAATTATAAAGGTGTTTTTAGAATTCTCTCGATCTTTGGAACAAACCTGCATTAAAATAATTTGACTTCCGACTCATCTAAGAAAGATATTAAGGAATATTCTTGATTAACAGAAAATATATGGTAAGCATTAAATAGGGTCTACCTTGAAATAAATGGCCATATCTTCGTCAAAAATTGCCCCATTTCAATTATAAAGGTGTTTTTAGAATTCACTCAATCTTTGAAACAAAACTGCATTAAAATTATTTGACTTCCGACTCATCTAAGAAAGATATTAAGGGATATTCTTCGATAAAAAAAAAAAAAATATGGAAAACATTAAATAGCCTCTACCTTGAAATAAATGGCCATATCTTCGTCAAAAATTGCCCCATTTCAATTATAAAGGTGTTCTTAGAATTCAATCGATCTTTGAAACAAAACTGCATTAAAATAATTTGACTTCCGACTCATCTAAGAAAGATATTAAGAGATATTCTTCGATTAATAGAAAATATAAGGCAAACATTAAATAGGGTCAACCTTGAAATAAATGGCCATATCTTTGTCTCAAATTGCCCCCTTTCAATTATAAAGGTGTTTTTAGAATTCACTCAATCTTTGAAACAAAACTGCATTAAAATAGTTTGACTTCCGACTCATCTAAGAAAGATATTAAGGGATATTATTGATTAACAGAAAATATATGGAAAGCATTAAATAGGGTCTACCTTGAAATAAATGGCCATATCTTCGTCCAAAATTGCCCCATTTCAATTATAAAGGTGTTTTTAGAATTCACTTGATCTTTGGAACAAAACTGCATTAAAATAATTTGACTTCCGACTCATCTAAGAAAGATATTAAGGGATATTCTTCGATAAATAGAAAATATATGGAAAGCATTAAATAGGGTCTACCTTGAAATAAATGGCCATATCTTCGTCAAAAATTGCCCCATTTCAATTATAAAGGTGTTTTTAGAATTCTTTGGAACAAAACTGCATTAAAATATTTTGACTTCCGACTCATCTAAGAAAGATATTAAGGGATATTCTTCGAATAATAGAAAGTATATGGAAAGCATTAAATAGGGTCTACCTTGAAATAAATGGCCATATCTTCGTACAAAATTGCCCCATTTCAATTATAAAGGTGTTTTTAGAATTCACTCGATCTTTGAAACAAAACTACATTAAAATAATTTGACTTCCGACTCATCTAAGAAAGATATTAAGAGATATTCTTCGATTAATAGAAAATATAAGGCAAACATTAAATAGGGTCAACCTTGAAATAAATGGCAATGTCTTTGTCTCAAATTGCCCCATTTCAATTATAAAGGTGTTTTTAGAATTCACTCGATCATTGGAACAAAACTGCATTTAAATAATTTGACTTCCGACTCATCTAAGAAATATATTAAGGGATATTGTTGATTAACAGAAAATATATGGAAAGCATTAAATAGGGTCTACCTTGAAATAAATGGCCATATCTTCGTCCAAAATTGCCCCATTTCAATTATAAAGGTGTTTTTAGAATTCAATCGGTCTTTGGAACAAAACTGCATTAAAATAATTTGACTTCCGACTCATCTAAGAAATATATTAAGGGATATTCTTCGATTAATAGAAAATATAAGGCAAACATTAAATAGGGTCAACCTTGAAATAAATGGCCATATCTTTGTTGCCCCATATCTCAAATTGCCCCATTTCAATTATAAAGGTGTTTTTAGAATTCACTCAATCTTTGAAACAAAACTGCATTAAAATAGTTTGACTTCCGACTCATCTAAGAAAGATATTAAGGGATTTTGTTGATTAACAGAAAATATATGGAAAGCATTAAATAGGGTCTACCTTGAAATAAATGGCCATATCTTCGTCCAAAATTGCCCCATTTCAATTATAAAGGTGTTTTTAGAATTCACTTGATCTTTGGAACAAAACTGCATTAAAATAATTTGACTTCCGACTCATCTAAGAAAGATATTAAGGGATATTCTTGATTAACAGAAAATATATGGAAAGCATTAGATAGGGTCTACCTTGAAATAAATGGCCATATCTTCGTCAAAAATTGCCCCATTTCAATTATAAAGGTGTTTTTAGAATTCACTCAATCTTTGAAACAAAACTGCATTAAAATAATTTGACTTGCGACTCATCTAAGAAAGATACTAAGAGATATTCTTCGATAAATAGAAAATATATGGAAAGCATTAAATAGGGTCTACCTTGAAATAAATGGCCATATCTTCGTCAAAAATTGCCCCATTTCAAGTATAAAGGTGTTTTTAGAATTCGCTCGATCTTTGAAACAAAACTGCATTAAAATTATTTGACTTCCGACTCATCTAAGAAAGATATTAAGGGATATTCTTCGATAAATAGAAAATATATGGAAAGCATTAAATAGCCTCTACCTTGAAATAAATGGCCATATCTTCGTCAAAAATTGCCCCATTTCAATTATAAAGGTGTTTTTAGAATTCTTTGGAACAAAACTGCATTAAAATAATTTGACTTCCGACTCATCTAAGAAAGATATTAAGGGATATTCTTGATTAACAGAAAATATATGGTAAGCATTAAATAGGGTCTACCTTGAAATAAATGGCCATATCTTCGTCAAAAATTGTCCCATTTCAATTATAAAGGTGTTTTTAGAATTCACTCGATCTTCGAAACAAAACTGCATTAAAATAATTTGACTTCCGACTCATCTAAGAAAGATATTAAGGGATATTCTTCGATAAATAGAAAATATATGGAAAGCATTAAATAGGGTCAACCTTGAAATAAATGGCCATATCTTCGTCAAAAATTGTCCCATTTCAATTATAAAGATGTTTTTAGAATTCGCTCGATCTTTGGAACAAAACTGCATTAAAATAATTTGACTTCCGACTCATCTAAGAAAGATATTAAGGGATATTCTTGATTAACAGAAAATATATGGAAAGCATTAAATAGGGTCTACCTTGACATAAATGGCCATATCTTCGTCCAAAATTGCCCCATTTCAATTATAAAGGTGTTTTTAGAATTCGCTTGATCTTTGGAACAAAACTGCATTAAAATAATTTGACCTCCGACTCATCTAAGAAAGATATTAAGGGATATTCTTCGATAAATAGAAAATATATGGAAAGCATTAAATAGGGTCAACCTTGAAATAAATGGCCATATCTTCGTCAAAAATTGCCCCATTTCAATTATAAAGGTGTTTTTAGAATTCTTTGGAACAAAACTGCATTAAAATATTTTGACTTCCGACTCATCTAAGAAAGATATTAAGGAATATTCTTCGAATAATAGAAAGTATATGGAAAGCATTAAATAGGGTCTACCTTGAAATAAATGGCCATATCTTCGTCCAAAATTGCCCCATTTCAATTATAAAGGTGTTTTTAGAATTCAATCGATCTTTGAAACAAAACTGCATTAAAATAATTTGACTTCCGACTCATCTAAGAAAGATATTAAGAGATATTCTTCGATTAATAGAAAATATAAGGCAAACATTAAATAGGGTCAACCTTGAAATAAATGGCCATATCTTTGACTCAAATTGCCCCATTTCAATTATAAAGGTGTTTTTAGAATTCACTTGATCTTTGGAACAAAACTGCATTAAAATAATTTGACTTCCGACTCATCTAAGAAAGATATTAAGGGATATTGTTGATTAACAGAAAATATATGGAAAGCATTAAATAGGGTCTACCTTGAAATAAATGGCCATATATTCGTCCAAAATTGCCCCATTTCAATTATAAAGGTGTTTTTAGAATTCAATCGATCTTTGGAACAAAACTGCATTAAAATAATTTGACTTCCGACTCATCTAAGAAAGATATTAAGGGATATTCTTCGATAAATAGAAAATATATGGAAAGCATTAAATAGGGTCTACCTTGAAATAAATGGCCATATCTTCGTCGAAAATTGCCCCATTTCAATTATAAAGGTGTTTTTAGAATTCGCTTGATCTTTGAAACAAAACTGCATTAAAATAATTTGACTTCCGACTCATCTAAGAAAGATATTAAGAGATATTCTTCGATTAATAGAAAATATAAGGCAAACATTAAATAGGGTCAACCTTGAAATAAATGGCCATATCTTTGTCTCAAATTGCCCCATTTCAATTATAAAGGTGTTTTTACAATTCACTCGATCTTTGGAACAAAACTGCATTAAAATAATTTGACTTCCGACTCATCTAAGGAAGACATTAAGGGATATTGTTGATTAACAGAAAATATATGGAAAGCATTAAATAGGGTCAACCTTGAAATAAATGTCCATATCTTTGTCTCAAATTGCCCCATTTCAATTATGAAGGTGCTTTTAGAATTCACTCAATCTTTGAAACAAAACTGCATTAAAATAATTTGACTTCCGACTCATCTAAGAAAGATATTAAAGGGATATTCTTTGATAAATAGAAAATATATGGAAAGCATTAAATAGGGTCTACCTTGAAATAAATAGCCATATCTTCGTCAAAAATTGCCCCATTTCAATTATAAAGGTGTTTTTAGAATCCTTTGGAACAAAACTGCATTAAAATATTTTGACTTCCGACTCATCTAAGAAAGATATTAAGGGATATTCTTCGAATAATAGAAAGTATATGGAAAGCATTAAATAGGGTCTACCTTGAAATAAATGTCCATATCTTCGTCCAAAATTGCCCCATTTCAATTATAAAGGTGTTTTTAGAATTCAATCGATCTTTGAAACAAAACTACATTAAAATAATTTGACTTCCGACTCATCTAAGAAAGATATTAAGGGATATTCTTCGATTAATAGAAAATATAAGCCAAACATTAAATAGGGTCAACCTTGAAATAAATGGCCAGATCTTTGTCTCAAATTGCCCCATTTCAATTATAAAGGTGTTTTTAGAATTCACTCGATCTTTGGAACAAAACTGCATTAAAATAATTTGACTTCCGACTCATCTAAGAAAGATATTAAGGGATATTGTTGATTAACAGAAAATATATGGAAAGCATTAAATAGGGTCTACCTTGAAATAAATGGCCATATCTTCGTCCAAAATTGCCCCATTTCAATTATAAAGGTGTTTTTAGAATTCAATCGATCTTTGGAACATAACTGCATTAAAATAATTTGACTTCCGACTCACCTAAGAAAGATATTAAGGGATATTCTTCGAATAATAGAAAATATATGCAAAGCATTAAATAGGGTCTACCTTGAAATAAATGGCCATATCTTCGTCCAAAATTGCCCCATTTCAATTATAAAGGTGTTTTTAGAATTCAATCGATCTTTGAAACAAAACTGCATTAAAATAATTTGACTTCCGACTCATCTAAGAAAGATATTAAGGGATATTCTTCGATAAATAGAAAATATATGGAAATCATTAAATAGGGTCTACCTTGAAATAAATGGCCATATCTTCGTCAAAAATTGCCCCACTTCAATTATAAAGGTGTTTTTAGAATTCGCTTAATCTTTGAAACAAAACTGCATTAAAATATTTTGACTTCCGACTCATCTAAGAAAGATATTAAGAGATATTCTTCGATTAATAGAAAATATAAGGCAAACATTAAATAGGGTCAACCTTGAAATAAATAGCCATATCTTTGTCTCAAATTGCCCCATTTCAATTATAAAGGTGTTTTTAGAATTCACTCGATCTTTGGAACAAAACTGCATTAAAATAATTTGACTTCCGACTCATCTAAGAAAGATATTAAGGGATATTGTTGATTAACAGAAAATATATGGAAAGCATTAAATAGGGTCTACCTTGAAATAAATGGCCATATATTCGTCCAAAATGGCCCCATTTCAATTATAAAGGTGTTTTTAGAATTCACTCGATCTTTGGAACAAAACTGCATTAAAATAATTTGACTTCCGACTCATTTAAGAAAGATATTAAGGGATATTGTTGATTAACAGAAAATATATGGAAAGCATTAAATAGGGTCTACCTTGAAATAAATGGCCATATCTTCGTCAAAAATTGCCCCATTTCAATTATAAAGGTGTTTTTAGAATTCGCTCGATCTTTGAAACAAAACTGCATTAAAATAATTTGACTTCCGACTCATCTAAAAAAGATATTAAGGGATATTCTTCGATAAATAGGAAATATATGGAAAGCATTAAATAGGGTCTACCTTGAAATAAATGGCCATATCTTCGTCAAAAATTGCCCCATTTCAATTATAAAGGTGTTTCTAGAATTCTTTGGAACAAAACTGCATTAAAATATTTTGACTTCCGACTCATCTAAGAAAGATATTAAGGGATATTCTTCGAATAATAGAAAATATATGGAAAGCATTAAATAGGGTCTACCTTGAAATAAATGGCCATATCTTCGTCCAAAATTGCCCCATTTCAATTATAAAGGTGTTTTTAGAATTCACTCGATCTTTGAAACAAAACTGCATTAAAATAATTTGACTTCCGACTCATCTAAGAAAGATATTAAGGGATATTCTTCGATAAATAGAAAATATATGGAAAACATTAAATAGGGTCTACCTTGAAATAAATGGCCATATCTTCGTCAAAAATTGCCCCATTTCAATTATAAAGGTGTTTTTAGAATTCACTCGATCTTTGGAACAAAACTGCATTAAAATAATTTGACTTCCGACTCATCTAAGAAAGATATTAAGGGATATTCTTCGATAAATAGAAAATATATGGAAAGCATTAAATAGGGTCTACCTTGAAATAAATGGCCATATCTTCGTCAAAAATTGGTCCATTTCAATTATATAAGTGTTTTTAGAATTCGCTCGATCTTTGGAACAAAACTGCATTAAAATATTTTGACTTCCGACTCATCTAAGAAAGATATTAAGGGAAATTCTTGGATTAATAGAAAATATAAGCCAAACATTAAATAGGGTCAACCTTGAAATAAATGGCCATATCTTTGTCAAAAATTGCCCCATTTCAATTATAAAGGTGTTTATAGAATTCGCTCAATCTTTGGAATAAAACTGCATTAAAATAATTTGACTTCCAACTCATCTAAGAAAGATATTAAGGGATATTCTTGATTAACAGAAAATATATGGAAAGCATTGAATAGGGTCTACCTTGAAATAAATGGCCATATCTTCGTCCAAAATTGCCCCATTTCAATTATAAATGTGTTTTTAGAATTCATAATTTTGAAAAAAAACTACATTAAAATTATTTGACTCCGACTCATCTAAGAAAGATATTAAGAGATATTCTTTTATTAAAAAAAAAAATTAAAGTAAAAATTAATTTGGTTCAACCTTTAAATAATTGCCTTTTTTTTTTTCTTAAATTGCCCCATTTCAATTATGGAGGTGTTTTTAGAATTCACTCAATCTTTGAAACAAAACTACATTAAAATAATTTGACTTCCGACTCATCTAAGAAAGATATTAAGAGATATTGTTGATTAACAGAAAATATATGGAAAGCATTAAATAGGGTCTACCTTGAAATAAATGGCCATATCTTCGTCCAAAATTGCCCCATTTTTAATTAAAAATTTTTTTTTAAAATTTCTTTTGTTTTTGAAACAAAACTACATTAAAATTATTCTCCTTTCATCTAAAAAGATATTAAGAGATATTCTTCGATTAATAGAAAATATAAGGCAAACATTGAATAGGGTCTACCTTGAAATAAATGGCCATATCTTCCCAAAATTGCCCCATTTCAATTATATAGGTGTTTTTAGAATTCACTTAATATTTTGAAACAAAACTACATTAAAATAATTTGACTTCCGACTCATCTAAGAAAGATATTAAGAGATATTCTTCGATTAATAGAAAATATAAGGCAAACATTAAATAGGGTCAACCTTGAAATAAATGGCCATATCTTTGTCTCAAATTGCCCCATTTCAATTATGGAGGTGTTTTTAGAATTCAATCGATCTTTGAAACAAAACTACATTAAAATAATTTGACTTCCGACTCATCTAAGAAAGATATTAAGGGATATTGTTGATTAACAGAAAATACATGGAAAGCATTAAATAGGGTCTACCTTGAAATAAATGGCCATATCTTCGTCCAAAATTGCCCCATTTCAGTCGTAAAGGTGTTTTTAGAATTCACTCGATCTTTGGAACAAAACTGCATTAAAATATTTTGACTTCCGACTCATCTAAGAAAGATATTAAGGGATATTCTTCGATAAATAGAAAATATATGGAAAGCATTAAATAGGGTCTACCTTGAAATAAATAGCCATATCTTCGTCAAAAATTGCCCCATTTCAATTATAAAGGTGTTTTTAGAATTCACTCGATCTTCGGAACAAAACTGCATTAAAATAATTTGACTTCCGACTCATCTAAGAAAGATATTAAGAGATATTCTTCGAATAATAGAAAATATATGGAAAGCATTAAATAGGGTCTACCATGAAATAAATGGCCATATCTTCGTCCAAAATTGCCCCATTTCAATTATAAAGGTGTTTTTAGAATTCGCTCGATCTTTGGAACAAAACTGCATTAAAATAATTTGACTTCCGACTAATCTAAGAAAGATATTAAGGGATATTGTTGATTAACAGAAAATATATGGAAAGCATTAAATAGGGTCTACCTTGAAATAAATGGCCATATCTTCGTCCAAAATTGCCCCATTTCAATTATAAAGGTGTTTTTAGAATTCAATCGATCTTTAAAACAAAACTGCATTAAAATAATTTGACTTCCGACTCATCTAAGAAAAATATTAAGAGATATTCTTCGATTAATAGAAAATATAAGGCAAACATTAAATAGGGTCAACCTTGAAATAAATGGCCATATCTTTGTCTCAAATTGCACCATTTCAATTATAAAGGTGTTTTTAGAATTCACTCGATCTTTGGAACAAAACTGCATTAAAATAATTTGACTTCCGACTCATCTAAGAAAGATATTAAGGGATATTCTTGATTAACAGAAAATATATGGAAAGCATTAAATAGGGTCTACCTTGAAATATATGGCCATATCTTCGTCCAAAATTGCCCCATTTCAATTATAAAGGTGTTTTTAGAATTCGCTCGATCTTTGGAACAAAACTGCATTAAAATAATTTGACTTTCGACTCATCTAAGAAAGATATTAAGAGATATTCTTCGATTAATAGAAAATATATGGAAAGCATTAAATAGGGTCTACCTTGAAATAAATGGCCATATCTTCGTAAAAAATTGCCCCATTTCAGTTATAAAGATGTTTTAAGAATTCGCTCGATCTTTGGAACAAAACTGCATTAAAATAATTTGACTTCCAACTCATCTAAGAAAGATATTAAGGGATATTCTTCGAACAATAGAAAATATATGGAAAGCATTAAATAGGGTCTACCATGAAATAAATGGCCATATCTTCGTCGAAAATTGCCCCATTTTAATTATAAAGGTGTTTTTAGAATTCGCTTGATCTTTGAAACAAAACTGCATTAAAATAATTTGACTTCCGACTCATCTAAGAAAGATATTAAGAGATATTCTTCGATTAATAGAAAATATAAGGCAAACATTAAATAGGGTCAACCTTGAAATAAATGACCATATCTTTGTCTCAAATTGCCCCATTTCAATTATGGAGGTGTTTTTAGAATTCAATCGATCTTTAAAACAAAACTACATTAAAATAATTTGACTTCCGACTCATCTAAGAAAGATATTAAGGGATATTGTTGATTAACAGAAAATATATGGAAAGCATTAAATAGGGTCTACCTTGAAATAAATGGCCATATCTTCGTCCAAAATTGCCCCATTTCAGTCGTAAAGGTGTTTTTAGAATTTACTCGATCTTTGGAACAAAACTGCATTAAAATAATTTGACTTCCGACTCATCTAAGAAAGATATTAAGGGATATTCTTCGATAAATAGAAAATATATGGAAAGCATTAAATAGGGTCTACCTTGAAATAAATAGCCATATCTTCGTCAAAAATTGCCCCATTTCAATTATAAAGGTGTTTTTAGAATTCACTCGATCTTTGGAACAAAACTGCATTAAAATAATTTGACTTCCGACTCATCTAAGAAAGATATTAAGAGATATTCTTCGAATAATAGAAAATATATGGAAAGCATTAAATAGGGTCTACCATGAAATAAATGGCCATATCTTCGTCCAAAATTGCCCCATTTCAATTATAAAGGTGTTTTTAGAATTCGCTCGATCTTTGGAACAAAACTGCATTAAAATAATTTGACTTCCGACTAATCTAAGAAAGATATTAAGGGATATTGTTGATTAACAGAAAATATATGGAAAGCATTAAATAGGGTCTACCTTGAAATAAATGGCCATATCTTCGTCCAAAATTGCCCCATTTCAATTATAAAGGTGTTTTTAGAATTCAATCGATCTTTAAAACAAAACTGCATTAAAATAATTTGACTTCCGACTCATCTAAGAAAGATATTAAGAGATATTCTTCGATTAATAGAAAATATAAGGCAAACATTAAATAGGGTCAACCTTGAAATAAATGGCCATATCTTTGTCTCAAATTGCACCATTTCAATTATAAAGGTGTTTTTAGAATTCACTCGATCTTTGGAACAAAACTGCATTAAAATAATTTGACTTCCGACTCATCTAAGAAAGATATTAAGGGATATTCTTGATTAACAGAAAATATATGGAAAGCATTAAATAGGGTCTACCTTGAAATATATGGCCATATCTTCGTCCAAAATTGCCCCATTTCAATTATAAAGGTGTTTTTAGAATTTTATCGATCTTTGAAACAAAACTACATTAAAATAATTTGACTTTCGACTCATCTAAGAAAGATATTAAGAGATATTCTTCGATTAATAGAAAATATATGGAAAGCATTAAATAGGGTCTACCTTGAAATAAATGGCCATATCTTCGTAAAAAATTGCCCCATTTCAGTTATAAAGATGTTTTAAGAATTCGCTCGATCTTTGGAACAAAACTGCATTAAAATAATTTGACTTCCGACTCATCTAAGAAAGATAATAAGGGATATTCTTCGAATAATAGAAAATATATGGAAAGCATTAAATAGGGTCTACCATGAAATAAATGGCCATATCTTCGTCCAAAATTGCCCCATTTCAATTATAAAGGTGTTTTTAGAATTCAATCGATCTTTGAAACAAAACTTCATTAAAATAATTTGACTTCCGACTCATCTAAGAAAGATATTAAGAGATATTCTTCGATTAATAGAAAATATAAGGCAAACATTAAATAGGATCAACCTTGAAATAAATGGCCATATCTTCGTCAAAAATTGCCCCATTTCAATTATAAAGGTGTTTTTAGAATTCACGCAATCTTTGGAACAAAACTGCATTAAAATAATTTGACTTCTGACTCATCTAAGAAAGATATTAAGGGATAATCTTCGATAAATAGAAAATATACGGAAAGCATTAAATAGGGTCTACCTTGAAATAAATGGCCATATCTTCGTCAAAAATTGCCCCCTTTCAATTATAAAGGTGTTTTTAGAATTCGCTCATCCTTTGAAACAAAACTGCATTAAAATAATTTGACGTCCGAGTCATCTAAGAAAGATATTAAGGGATATTCTTGATTAACAGAAAATATATGGAAAGCATTAAATAGGGTCTACCTTGAAATAAATGGCCATATCTTCGTCAAAAATTGCCCCATATCAATTATAAAGGTGTTTTTAGAATTCACTTGATCTTTGAAACAAAACTACATTAAAATAATTTGACTTCCGACTCATCTAAGAAAGATATTAAGGGATATTCTTCGATAAATAGAAAATATATGGAAAGCATTAAATAGGGTCTACCTTGAAATAAATGGCCATATCTTCGTCCAAAATTGCCCCATTTCAATTATAAAGGTGTTTTTAGAATTCACTCGATCTTTGGAACAAAACTGCATTAAAATAATTTGACTTCCGACTCATCTAAGAAAGATATTAAGGGATATTCTTCGATAAATAGAAAATATATGGAAAGCATTAAATAGGGTCTACCTTGAAATAAATGGCCATATCTTCGTCAAAAATTGCCCTATTTCAATTATAAAGGTGTTTTTAGAACTCACTCAATCTTCGAAACAAAACTGCATTAAAATAATTTGACTTCCGACTCATCTAAGAAAGATATTAATGGATATTCTTCGATAAATAGAAAATATATGGAAAGCATTAAATAGGGTCTACCTTGAAATAAATGGCCATATCTTCGTAAAAAATTGCCCCATTTCAATTATAAAGGTGTTTTTAAAATTCACTCGATCTTTGGAACAAAACTGCTTTAAAATAATTTGACTTCCAACTCATCTAAGAAAGATATTAAGGGATAATCTTCGATAAATAGAAAATATATGGAAAGCATTAAATAGGGTCTACCTTGAAATAAATGGCCATATCTTCGTCAAAAATTGCCCCATTTCAATTATAAAGGTGTTTTTAGAATTCACTCAATCTTCGAAACAAAACTGCATTAAAATAATTTGACTTCCGGCTCATCTAAGAAAGATATTAAGGGATATTCTTCGATAAATAGAAAATATATGGAAAGCATTAAATAGGGTCTACCTTGAAATAAATGGCCATATCTTCGTCCAAAATTGCCCCATTTCAATTAAAAAGGTGTTTTTAGAATTCACGCAATCTTTGGAACAAAACTGCATTAAAAAAAATTGACTTCCGACTCATCTAGGAAAGATATTAAGGGATATTCTTCGATAAATAGAAAATATATGGAAAGCATTAAATAGGGTCTACCTTGAAATAAATGGCCATATCTTCGTCAAAAATTGCCCCATTTCAATTATAAAAGTGTTTTTAGAATTCACTTGATCTTTGAAACAAAACTGCATTAAAATAATTTGACTTCCGACTCATCTAAGAAAGATATTAAGGGATATTCTTCGAATAATAGAAAATATATGGAAAGCACTAACATGGTCTACCTTGAAATGAATTGCCATATCTTCGTCAAAAATTGCCCCATTTCAATTATAAAGGTGTTTTTAGAATTCTTTGGAACAAAACTGCATTAAAATAATTTGACTTCCGACTCATCTAAGAAAGATATTAAGGGATATTCTTCGATAAATAGAAAATATATGGAAAGCATTAAATAGGGTCTACCTTGAAATAAATGGCCATATCTTCGTCAAAAATTGGTCCATTTCAATTATATAAGGTGTTTTTAGAATTCGCTCGATCTTTGGAACAAAACTGCATTAAAATATTTTGACTTCCGACTCATCTAAGAAAGATATTAAGGGATATTCTTCGATTAATAGAAAATATAAGGCAAACATTAAATAGGGTCAACCTTGAAATAAATGGCCATATCTTCGTCAAAAATTGCCCCATTTCAATTATAAAGGTGTTTATAGAATTCGCTCAATCTTTGGAATAAAACTGCATTAAAATAATTTGACTTCCAACTCATCTAAGAAAGATATTAAGGGATATTCTTGATTAACAGAAAATATATGGAAAGCATTGAATAGGGTCTACCTTGAAATAAATGGCCATATCTTCGTCCAAAAATTGCCCCATTTCAATTATAAAGGTGTTTTTAGAATTCACTTGATCTTTGAAACAAAACTGCATTAAAATAATTTGACTTCCGACTCATCTAAGAAAGATATTAAGAGATATTCTTCGATTAATAGAAAATATAAGCCAAACATTAAATAGGGTCAACCTTGAAATAAATGGCCATATCTTCGTCAAAAATTGCCCCATTTCAATTATGGAGGTGTTTTTAGAATTCACTCAATCTTTGAAACAAAACTGCATTAAAATAATTTGACGTCCGACTAATCTAAGAAAGATATTAAGGGATATTGTTGATTAATAGAAAATATATGGAAAGCATTAAATAGGGTCTACCTTGAAATAAATGGCCATATCTTTGTCACAAATTGCCCCATTTCAATTATGGAGGTGTTTTTAGAATTCAATCGATCTTTAAAACAAAACTACATTAAAATAATTTGACTTCCGACTCATCTAAGAAAGATATTAAGGGATATTGTTCGATAAACAGAAAATATATGGAAAGCATTAAATAGGGTCTACCTTGAAATAAATGGCCATATCTTCGTCCAAAATTGCCCCATTTCAATTATAAAGGTGTTTTTAGAATTCACTTGATTTTTGAAACAAAACTACATTAAAATAATTTGACTTCCGACTCATCTAAGAAAGATATTAAGAGATATTCTTCGATTAATAGAAAATATATGGCAAACACTGAATAGGGTCTACCTTGAAATAAATGGCCATATCTTCGTCAAAAATTGCCCCATTTCAATTATAAAGGTGTTTTTAGAATTCTCTTGATTTTGAAACAAAACTACATTAAAATAATTTGACTTCCGACTCATCTAAGAAAGATATTAAGAGATATTCTTCGATTAATAGAAAATATAAGGCAAACATTAAATAGGGTCAACCTTGAAATAAATGGCCATATCTTTGTCTCAAAATTGCCCCATTTCAATTATGGAGGTGTTTTTAGAATTCAATCGATTTTTAAAACAAAACTACATTAAAATAATTTGACTTCCGACTCATCTAAGAAAGATATTAAGGGATATTGTTCGATTAACAGAAAATACATGGAAAGCATTAAATAGGGTCTACCTTGAAATAAATGGCCATATCTTCGTCCAAAATTGCCCCATTTCAGTCGTAAAGGTGTTTTTAGAATTCACTCGATCTTTGGAACAAAACTGCATTAAAATAATTTGACTTCCGACTCATCTAAGGAAGATATTAAGGGATATTCTTCGATAAATAGAAAATATATGGAAAGCATTAAATAGGGTCTACCTTGAAATAAATAGCCATATCTTCGTCAAAAATTGCCCCATTTCAATTATAAAGGTGTTTTTAGAATTCACTCAATCTTTGGAAAAAAACTGCATTAAAATAATTTGACTTCCGACTCATCTAAGAAAGATATTAAGAGATATTCTTCGATATAATAGAAAATATATGGAAAGCATTAAATAGGGTCTACCATGAAATAAATGGCCATATCTTCGTCAAAAATTGCCCCATTTCAATTATAAAGGTGTTTTTAGAATTCGCTCGATCCTTTGAAACAAAACTGCATTAAAATAATTTGACTTCCGACTAATCTAAGAAAGATATTAAGGGATATTGTTGATTAACAGAAAATATATGGAAAGCATTAAATAGGGTCTACCTTGAAATAAATGGCCATATCTTCGTCCAAAAATTGCCCCATTTCAATTATAAAGGTGTTTTTAGAATTCAATTGATCTTTAAAACAAAACTACATTAAAATAATTTGACTTCCGACTCATCTAAGAAAAATATTAAGAGATATTCTTCGATTAATAGAAAATATAAGGCAAAGCATTAAATAGGGTCAACCTTGAAATAAATGGCCATATCTTTGTCTCAAAATTGCCCCATTTCAATTATAAAGGTGTTTTTAGAATTCACTCGATCTTTGGAACAAAACTGCATTAAAATAATTTGACTTCCGACTCATCTAAGAAAGATATTAAGGGATATTCTTCGATAAACAGAAAATATATGGAAAGCATTAAATAGGGTCTACCTTGAAATAAATGGCCATATCTTCGTCAAAAATTGCCCCATTTCAATTATAAAGGTGTTTTTAGAATTCGCTCGATCTTTGGAACAAAACTGCATTAAAATAATTTGACTTCCGACTCATCTAAGAAAGATATTAAGAGATATTCTTCGATTAATAGAAAATATATGGAAAGCATTAAATAGGGTCTACCTTGAAATAAATGGCCATATCTTCGTAAAAAATTGCCCCATTTCAGTTATAAAGATGTTTTAAGAATTCGCTCGATCTTTGGAACAAAACTGCATTAAAATAATTTGACTTCCAACTCATCTAAGAAAGATATTAAGGGATATTCTTCGAACAATAGAAAATATATGGAAAGCATTAAATAGGGTCTACCATGAAATAAATGGCCATATCTTCGTCAAAAATTGCCCCATTTTAATTATAAAGGTGTTTTTAGAATTCGCTTGATCTTTGAAACAAAACTGCATTAAAATAATTTGACTTCCGACTCATCTAAGAAAGATATTAAGAGATATTCTTCGATTAATAGAAAATATAAGGCAAACATTAAATAGGGTCAACCTTGAAATAAATGACCATATCTTTGTCTCAAATTGCCCCATTTCAATTATGGAGGTGTTTTTAGAATTCAATTGATCTTTAAAACAAAACTACATTAAAATAATTTGACTTCCGACTCATCTAAGAAAGATATTAAGGGATATTGTTGATTAACAGAAAATATATGGAAAGCATTAAATAGGGTCTACCTTGAAATAAATGGCCATATCTTCGTCAAAAATTGCCCCATTTCAGTCGTATAAAGGTGTTTTTAGAATTTACTCGATCTTTGGAACAAAACTGCATTAAAATAATTTGACTTCCGACTCATCTAAAAAAGATATTAAGGGATATTCTTCGATAAATAGAAAATATATGGAAAGCATTAAATAGGGTCTACCTTGAAATAAATAGCCATATCTTCGTCAAAAATTGCCCCACTTCAATTATAAAGGTGTTTTTAGAATTCACTCGATCTTTGGAACAAAACTGCATTAAAATAATTTGACTTCCGACTCATCTAAGAAAGATATTAAGAGATATTCTTCGAATAATAGAAAATATATGGAAAGCATTAAATAGGGTCTACCTTGAAATAAATGGCCATATCTTCGTCCAAAATTGCCCCATTTCAATTATAAAGGTGTTTTTTAGAATTCGCTCGATCTTTGGAACAAAACTGCATTAAAATAATTTGACTTCCGACTAATCTAAGAAAGATATTAAGGGATATTGTTCGATTAATAGAAAATATATGGAAAGCATTAAATAGGGTCTACCTTGAAATAAATGGCCATATCTTCGTCCAAAATTGCCCCATTTCAATTATAAAGGTGTTTTTAGAATTCAATCGATCTTTAAAACAAAACTGCATTAAAATAATTTGACTTCCGACTCATCTAAGAAAGATATTAAGAGATATTCTTCGATTAATAGAAAATATAAGGCAAACATTAAATAGGGTCAACCTTGAAATAAATGGCCATATCTTTGTCTCAAATTGCACCATTTCAATTATAAAGGTGTTTTTAGAATTCAATCGATCTTTGGAACAAAACTGCATTAAAATAATTTGACTTCCGACTCATCTAAGAAAGATATTAAGGGATATTCTTCGATTAACAGAAAATATATGGAAAGCATTAAATAGGGTCTACCTTGAAATATATGGCCATATCTTCGTCCAAAATTGCCCCATTTCAATTATAAAGGTGTTTTTAGAATTTTATCGATCTTTGAAACAAAACTACATTAAAATAATTTGACTTCCGACTCATCTAAGAAAGATATTAAGAGATATTCTTCGATTAATAGAAAATATTTGGAAAGCATTAAATAGGGTCTACCTTGAAATAAATGGCCATATCTTCGTAAAAAATTGCCCCATTTCAGTTATAAAGATGTTTTTAGAATTCGCTCGATCTTTGGAATAAAACTGCATTAAAATAATTTGACTTCCGACTCATCTAAGAAAGATAATAAGGGATATTCTTCGAATAATAGAAAATATATGGAAAGCATTAAATAGGGTCTACCATGAAATAAATGGCCATATCTTCGTCCAAAATTGCCCCATTTCAATTATAAAGGTGTTTTTAGAATTCGCTCGATCTTTGGAACAAAACTGCATTAAAATAATTTGACTTCCGACTTATCTAAGAAAGATTTTAAGGGATATTGTTCGATTAACAGAACATATATGGAAAGCATTAAATAGGGTCTACCTTGAAATAAATGGCCATATCTTCGTCCAAAATTGCCCCATTTCAATTATAAAGGTGTTTTTAGAATTCAATCGATCTTTAAAACAAAACTGCATTAAAATAATTTGACTTCCGACTCATCTAAGAAAAATATTAAGAAATATTCTTCGATTAATAGAAAATATAAGGCAAACATTAAATAGGGTCAACCTTGAAATAAATGGCCATATCTTTGTCTCAAATTGCACCATTTCAATTATAAAGGTGTTTTTAGAATTCACTCAATCTTTGGAACAAAACTGCATTAAAATAATTTGACTTCCGACTCATCTAAGAAAGATATTAAGGGATATTCTTCGATTAACAGAAAATA
This sequence comes from Drosophila grimshawi, assembly GCF_018153295.1. Taxonomy (NCBI): domain Eukaryota; kingdom Metazoa; phylum Arthropoda; class Insecta; order Diptera; family Drosophilidae; genus Drosophila; species Drosophila grimshawi. Next base: position 18,418 of record NW_025063755.1, on the reverse strand, counting down.
TGTGGAAAGCATTAAATAGGGTCTACCTTGAAATATATGGCCATATCTTCGTACAAAATTGCCCCATTTCAATTATAAAGGTGTTTTTAGAATTCGCTCGATCTTTGGAACAAAACTGCATTAAAATAATTTGACTTTCGACTCATCTAAGAAAGATATTAAGAGATATTCTTCGATTAATAGAAAATATATGGAAAGCATTAAATAGGGTCTACCTTGAAATAAATGGCCATATCTTCGTAAAAAAATTGCCCCATTTCAGTTATAAAGATGTTTTAAGAATTCGCTCGATCTTTGGAACAAAACTGCATTAAAATAATTTGACTTCCAACTCATCTAAGAAAGATATTAAGGGATATTCTTCGAACAATAGAAAATATATGGAAAGCATTAAATAGGGTCTACCATGAAATAAATGGCCATATCTTCGTCGAAAATTGCCCCATTTTAATTATAAAGGTGTTTTTAGAATTCGCTTGATCTTTGAAACAAAACTGCATTAAAATAATTTGACTTCCGACTCATCTAAGAAAGATATTAAGAGATATTCTTCGATTAATGTAAAATATAAGCCAAACATTAAATAGGGTCAACCTTGAAATAAATGACCATATCTTCGTCTCAAATTGCCCCATTTCAATTATGGAGGTGTTTTTAGAATTCAATCGATCTTTAAAACAAAACTACATTAAAATAATTTGACTTCCGACTCATCTAAGAAAGATATTAAGGGATATTGTTCGATTAACAGAAAATATATGGAAAGCATTAAATAGGGTCTACCTTGAAATAAATGGCCATATCTTCGTCCAAAATTGCCCCATTTCAGTCGTAAAGGTGTTTTTAGAATTTACTCGATCTTTGGAACAAAACTGCATTAAAATAATTTGACTTCCGACTCATCTAAGAAAGATATTAAGGGATATTCTTCGATAAATAGAAAATATATGGAAAGCATTAAATAGGGTCTACCTTGAAATAAATAGCCATATCTTCGTCAAAAATTGCCCCACTTCAATTATAAAGGTGTTTTTAGAATTCACTCGATCTTTGGAACAAAACTGCATTAAAATAATTTGACTTCCGACTCATCTAAGAAAGATATTAAGAGATATTCTTCGAATAATAGAAAATATATGGAAAGCATTAAATAGGGTCTACCATGAAATAAATGGCCATATCTTCGTCCAAAATTGCCCCATTTCAATTATAAAGGTGTTTTTAGAATTCGCTCGATCTTTGGAACAAAACTGCATTAAAATAATTTGACTTCCGACTAATCTAAGAAAGATATTAAGGGATATTGTTCGATTAACAGAAAATATATGGAAAGCATTAAATAGGGTCTACCTTGAAATAAATGGCCATATCTTCGTCCAAAATTGCCCCATTTCAATTATAAAGGTGTTTTTAGAATTCAATCGATCTTTAAAACAAAACTGCATTAAAATAATTTGACTTCCGACTCATCTAAGAAAGATATTAAGAGATATTCTTCGATTAATAGAAAATATAAGGCAAACATTAAATAGGGTCAACCTTGAAATAAATGGCCATATCTTTGTCTAAAATTGCACCATTTCAATTATAAAGGTGTTTTTAGAATTCACTCGATCTTTGGAACAAAACTGCATTAAAATAATTTGACTTCCGACTCATCTAAGAAAGATATTAAGGGATATTCTTCGATTAACAGAAAATATAAGGAAAGCATTAAATAGGGTCTACCTTGAAATATATGGCCATATCTTCGTCCAAAATTGCCCCATTTCAATTATAAAGGTGTTTTTAGAATTTTATCGATCTTTGAAACAAAACTACATTAAAATAATTTGACTTTCGACCCATCTAAGAAAGATATTAAGAGATATTCTTCGATTAATAGAAAATATATGGAAAGCATTAAATAGGGTCTACCTTGAAATAAATGGCCATATCTTCGTAAAAATTGCCCCATTTCAGTTATAAAGATGTTTTAAGAATTCGCTCGATCTTTGGAACAAAACTTAATTAAAATAATTTGACTCCCGACTCATCTAAGAAAGATAATAAGGGATATTCTTCGATTAATAGAAAATATATGGAAAGCATTAAATAGGGTCAACCATGAAATAAATGGCCATATCTTCGTCAAAAATTGCCCCATTTCAATTATAAAGGTGTTTTTAGAATTCAATCGATCTTTGAAACAAAACTTCATTAAAATAATTTGACTTCCGACTCATCTAAGAAAGATATTAAGAGATATTCTTCGATTAATAGAAAATATAAGGCAAACATTAAATAGGATCAACCTTGAAATAAATGGCCATATCTTCGTCAAAAATTGCCCCATTTCAATTATAAAGGTGTTTTTAGAATTCACGCAATCTTTGGAACAAAACTGCATTAAAATAATTTGACTTCTGACTCATCTAAGAAAGATATTAAGGGATAATCTTCGATAAATAGAAAATATACGGAAAGCATTAAATAGGGTCTACCTTGAAATAAATGGCCATATCTTCGTCAAAAATTGCCCCCTTTCAATTATAAAGGTGTTTTTAGAATTCGCTCATCCTTTGAAACAAAACTGCATTAAAATAATTTGACGTCCGAGTCATCTAAGAAAGATATTAAGGGATATTCTTGATTAACAGAAAATATATGGAAAGCATTAAATAGGGTCTACCTTGAAATAAATGGCCATATCTTCGTCAAAAATTGCCCCATATCAATTATAAAGGTGTTTTTTAGAATTCACTTGATCTTTGAAACAAAACTACATTAAAATAATTTGACTTCCGACTCATCTAAGAAAGATATTAAGGGATATTCTTCGATAAATAGAAAATATATGGAAAGCATTAAATAGGGTCTACCTTGAAATAAATGGCCATATCTTCGTCCAAAATTGCCCCATTTTAATTATAAAGGTGTTTTTAGAATTCACTCGATCTTTGGAACAAAACTGCATTAAAATAATTTGACTTCCGACTCATCTAAGAAAGATATTAAGGGATATTCTTCGATAAATAGAAAATATATGGAAAGCATTAAATAGGGTCTACCTTGAAATAAATGGCCATATCTTCGTCAAAAATTGCCCTATTTCAATTATAAAGGTGTTTTTAGAACTCACTCAATCTTCGAAACAAAACTGCATTAAAATAATTTGACTTCCGACTCATCTAAGAAAGATATTAATGGATATTCTTCGATAAATAGAAAATATATGGAAAGCATTAAATAGGGTCTACCTTGAAATAAATGGCCATATCTTCGTAAAAAATTGCCCCATTTCAATTATAAAGGTGTTTTTAAAATTCACTCGATCTTTGGAACAAAACTGCTTTAAAATAATTTGACTTCCAACTCATCTAAGAAAGATATTAAGGGATAATCTTCGATAAATAGAAAATATATGGAAAGCATTAAATAGGGTCTACCTTGAAATAAATGGCCATATCTTCGTCAAAAATTGCCCCATTTCAATTATAAAGGTGTTTTTAGAATTCACTCAATCTTCGAAACAAAACTGCATTAAAATAATTTGACTTCCGGCTCATCTAAGAAAGATATTAAGGGATATTCTTCGATAAATAGAAAATATATGGAAAGCATTAAATAGGGTCTACCTTGAAATAAATGGCCATATCTTCGTCCAAAATTGCCCCATTTCAAATAAAAGGTGCTTTTAGAATTCACGCAATCTTTGGAACAAAACTGCATTAAAAAAATTTGACTTCCGACTCATCTAGGAAAGATATTAAGGGATATTCTTCGATAAATAGAAAATATATGCAAAGCATTAAATAGGGTCTACCTTGAAATAAATGGCCATATCTTCGTCAAAAATTGCCCCATTTCAATTATAAAAGTGTTTTTAGAATTCACTCGATCTTTGAAACAAAACTGCATTAAAATAATTTGACTTCCGACTCATCTAAGAAAGATATTAAGGGATATTCTTCGAATAATAGAAAATATATGGAAAGCACTAACATGGTCTACCTTGAAATGAATGGCCATATCTTCGTCAAAAATTGCCCCATTTCAATTATAAAGGTGTTTTTAGAATTCTTTGGAACAAAACTGCATTAAAATAATTTGACTTCCGACTCATCTAAGAAAGATATTAAGGGATATTCTTCGATAAATAGAAAATATATGGAAAGCATTAAATAGGGTCTACCTTGAAATAAATGGTCATATCTTCGTCCAAAATTGCCCCATTTCAATTATAAAGGTGTTTTTAGAATTCACTCGGTCTTTGGAACAAAACTGCATTAAAATAATTTGACTTCCGACTCATCTAAGAAAGATATTAAGGGATATTCTTCGATAAATAGAAAATATATGGAAAGCATTAAATAGGGTCTACCTTGAAATAAATGGCCATATCTTCGTCTCAAAAGTGCCCTATTTCAATTATAAAGGTGTTTTTAGAATTTACTCAATCTTCGAAACAAAACTGCATTAAAATAATTTGACTTCCAACTCATCTAAGGAAGATATTAAGGGATATTCTTCGATTAACAGAAAATATATGGAAAGCATTAAATAGGGTCTACCTTGAAATAAATGGCCATATCTTCGTCAAAAATTGCCCCATTTCAATTATAAAGGTGTTTTTAGAATTCACGCAATCTTTGAAACAAAACTGCATTAAAATAATTTGACTTCTGACTCATCTAAGACAGATATTAAGGGATAATCTTCGATAAATAGAAAATATACGGAAAGCATTAAATAGGGTCTACCTTGAAATAAATGGCCATATCTTCGTCAAAATTGCCCCTTTCAATTATAAAGGTGTTTTTAGAATTCGCTCATCCTTTGAAACAAAACTGCATTAAAATAATTTGACGTCCGACTCATCTAAGAAAGATATTAAGGGATATTCTTGATTAACAGAAAATATATGGAAAGCATTAAATAGGGTCTACCTTGAAATAAATGGCCATATCTTCGTCAAAAATTGCCCCATATCAATTATAAAGGTGTTTTTAGAATTCACTTGATCTTTGAAACAAAACTACATTAAAATAATTTGACTTCCGACTCATCTAAGAAAGATATTAAGGGATATTCTTCGATAAATAGAAAATATATGGAATGCATTAAATAGGGTCTACCTTGAAATAAATGGCCATATCTTCGTCCAAAATTGCCCCATTTCAATTATAAAGGTGTTTTTAGAATTCACTCGGTCTTTGGAACAAAACTGCATTAAAATAATTTGACTTCCGACTCATCTAAGAAAGATATTAAGGGATATTCTTCGATTAATAGAAAATATATGGAAAGCACTAACATGGTCTACCTTGAAATGAATTGCCATATCTTCGTCAAAAATTGCCCCATTTCAATTATAAAGGTGTTTTTAGAATTCTATCGATCTTTGGAAACAAGAAACTGCATTAAAATAATTTGACTTTCGACTCATCTAAGAAAAGATATTAAAAGATATTCTTCGATTAATAGAAAAATATAAGGAAAACATTAAATAGGGTCAAATCTTGAAATAAATGTATTATATCTTTGTCTCAAATTGCCCTCATCAATTATAAAGGTGTTTTTAGAATTCGCTCAATCTTTGGAACAAACTGCATTAAAATAATTTGACTTCCGATTAATCTAAGAGAGATATTAAGGGATATTCTTGATTAACAGAAAAGCTATGAAAAGCATTAAATAGGGTCTACCTTGAAATAAATGGCCATATCTTCGTCAAAAATTGCCCCATTTCAATTATAAAGATGTTTTAGAATTCACGCAATCTTTGGAACAAACCTGCATTAAAATAATTTGACTTCCGACTCATCTAAGAAAGATATTAAGGGATATTCTTCGGATAAATAGAAAATATATGGAAAGCATTAAATAGGGTCTACCTTGAAATAAATGGCCATATCTTCGTAAAAATTGCCCCATTTCAATTATAAAGGTGTTTAGAATTCTTGGAACAAACTGCATTAAAATAATTTTGACTTCCGACTCATCTTAGAAAGATATTAAAAGATAATCCCCTTCGATTAATAGAAAATATAAGGCAAACATTAAATAGGGTCAACCTTGAAATAAATGGCCATATCTTTGTCTCAAATTGCCCTATTTCAATTATATAAAGGTGTTTTTAGAATTCTTTGGAACAAAAATCCGCATTAAAATAATTTGACTTCCGACTCATCTAAGAAAGATATTAAGGGATATTCTTCGATAAATATAAAATATATGGAAAGCATTAAATAGGGGTCTACCTTGAAATAAATGGCCATATCTTCGTCCAAAATTGCTCCATTTCAATTATAAAGGTGTTTTTAGAATTCACTGATCTTCGAAACAAAACTGCATTAAAAATAATTTGACTTCCGACTCATCTAAGAAAGATATTAAGGGATATTCTTGGATAAATAGAAAATATATGGAAAGCAATAAATAGGGTCTACCTTGAAATAAATGGCTATATCTTCGTCAAAAATTGCCCCATTTCAAGTATAAAAGTGTTTTTAGAATTCACCTGATCTTAGGAACAAAACTGCATTAAAATAATTTGACTTCCGACTCATCTAAGAAAGATATTAAGGGATATTCTTCGATAAGAAAATATATGGAAAGCATTAAATAGGGTCTACCTTGAAATAAATGGCCATATCTTCGTCAAAATTGCCCCATTTCAAGTATAAAAGTGTTTTCTACACCACTTGATCTTTGGAACAAAACTGCATTAAAATAATTTGACTGGACTCATCTAAGAAAGATATTAAGGGATATTCTTGATTAACAGAAAATATATGGAAAAAGCACCAGTTAGGGTCTACCTTGAAATAAATGGCCATATGTTCGTCGTACCGTCTGATTTAATTATAAAGCTGTTTTTAGAATTCACTCAATCTTTGAAACAAAACTGCATTAAAATAATTTGACTTTCGACTCATCTAAGAAAGATATTTATGGATATTCTTGGATTAACAGAAAATATATGGAAAGCATTAAATAGGGTCTACCTTGAAATAAATGCTGTCAAAATTATTGGCCATTTCAATTATAAAGGTGTTTTTTAGAATTCACCCAATCTTTGAACAAAAACTTCATTAAAATAATTTGACTTCCGACTCATCTAAGAAAGATATTAAGGGATATTCTTCGATAAATAGAAAATATATGGAAAGCATTAAATAGGGTCTACCTTAAATAAATGGCCATATCTTCGTCAAAAATTGCCCCATTTCAATTATAAAATACTGGTGTTTTTAGAATTCACTCCGATCTTGGAACAAAACTGCATTAAAATAAATTTGACTTCCGACTCATCTTAAGAAAGATATTAAGGGATATTCTTCGATAAATAGAAAATATATGGAAAGCATTAAATAGGGTCTACCTTGGAAATAAATGGCCATATCTTCGTCAAAAATTGCCCCATTTCAAATAATATAAAGGAGTTTTTTGTGAATTCACTCAATCTTCGAAACAAAAACTGCATTAAAATAATTTGACTTCCGACTCATCTAAGAAAGATATTAAGTGGGATATTCTCCGATAAATAGAAAATATATGGAAAGCATTAAATAGGGTCAACCTCGGAATTAAATGGCCATATCTTTCGTAAAAATGCCCCATTTCAATTATAAAAGTGTTTTTAGAATTCTTTGGAACAAAACTGCATTGAAATAATTTGACTTCTGACTCATCTAAGAAAGATATTAAAAGATACTTTGATTAATAGAAAATATAAGGCAAACATTAAATAGGCTCAACCCCTTGAAATAAATGGCCGCTATCTTTGTCTCAAATTGCCCCACTTCAATTATAAAGGTGTTTTTAGAATTCACTCCAATCTTGGAACAAAACTGCATTAAAATAATTTGACTTCCGACTCATATATCTAAGAAAGATATTAAGGGATATTCTTGGATTAACAGAAAATATATGGAAAGCATTAAATAGGGTCTACCTTGAAATAAATGGCCATATCTTCTGTCAAAAATTGCCCCATATCAATTATAAAGGTGTTTTGAGAATTCAGGTCAATCTTGGAACAAAACTGCATTAAAATAATTTGACTTCCGACTTATCTAAGAAAGATATTTAGAGATGTTCGTCGATTAATAGAAATATAAGCCAAACATTAAATAGGGTCAACCTGAAATAAATGGCCATATCTTTGTCTCAAATTGCCCCATTTCAATTATAAAGCTGTTTTTAGAATCAACTCAATATTTGGAACAAAACTGCATTAAAATAATTTGACTTCCGACTCATCTAAGAAAGATATTATGATTTTCTGGGATTAACAGAAAGTATATGGAAAGCATTAAATAGGGTCTACTCAAATAATGGCCATATCTTCGTCAAAAATTGTCCCATATTAATTATAAAGGTGTTTTTAGAATTCACCTTCAATCTTCGAAACAAAACTGCATTAAAATAATTTGACTTCCGACTCATCTAAGAAAGATATTAAGGGATATTCTTCGATAAATAGAAAATATATGGAAAGCATTAAATAGGGTCTACCTGGAAATAAATGGCCATATCTTCTTCGTCAAAAATTGCCCTTTTTTAAATATAAAGGAGTTTTTAGAATTCACTCACCTTCGAAACAAAACTGCATTAAAATAATTTGACTTCCGGACTCATCTAAGAAAGATATTAAGGGATATTCTTCGATAAATAGAAAATATATGGAAAGCATTAAATAGGGTCAACCTTGAATTAAATGGGTATTATTTCTCGTCAAAAAATTGACCCATTTCAATTATAAAGGTGTTTTTAGAATTAACTCAATCTTGGAACAAAACTTCATTAAAATAATTTGACTTCGACTCATCTAAGAAAGATATTAAGGGATATTCTTCGATAAATAGAAAATATATGGAAAGCATTAAATAGGGTCTACCTTGGAAATAAATGGCCATATCTTCGTAAAAAATTGCCCCATTTCAATTATAAAGGGGGTTTTAGATTTCACTCGATCTTTGGAACAAAACTGCATTAAAATAATTTGATTTCCGACAAATCAAAGAAAGATATTGAGGGATATTCTTCGATAAATAGAAAGGAGATGGAAAGCATTAAATAGGGTCCTACCTTTTGAAAGACATGGCCATATCTATCGTCAAAAATTGCCCCATTTCAAATACAAAGGAGTTTTTAGAATTCACTTAATCTTTGAAACAAAACTGCAATTTAAAATAATTTGACTTACGACTCATCTAAGAAAGATATTAAGGGATATTACTACGACAATTAGAAAATATATGGAAAGCATTAAATAGGGTCAAACCTTGAATTAAATGGCCAATATTCCCTAGGTAAAAAAATTGCCCCTTGCATTTCAATTATAGGGTGTTTTTGTGGGAAATTATCTTTGGAACAAAAACTGCATTAAAATAATTTGACTTTCCCAAACTAATCTTTAAGAAAGATATGGAAAGATATTCTTTGATCTAATAGAAAATAAAAGGCAAACATTAAATAGGGTCACCTTTGAAATAAACTGGACATATCTTTCGTCTGAAGTGCCCTCATTTCAATTGCAAAGTGTGTTTTAGAATTAACTTAATGTTAAGAACAAAAACTGCATTAAAATACTTTGACTACAACTCAATCAAAGAAAGATATGAAGGGATACTTTTGATTAACAGAAAATAGATGGAAGGAAGCATTAAATAGGGTCTACGTTGAAATAAATGGCCATCATCTTCGTCAAAAATTGCCCCATATCAATTATAAAGGTGTTTTTAGAATTCAGCAATGTTAGGAACAAAACAGCATTAAAAATAATTTGACTTTTGATTTCGTCTAAAAAAGATATCTAGAGATGTTCGTCGATAAATAGAAAATATAAGGCAAACATTAAACAGGGTTAACCTTGAAATAAATGGCCATATCTTCGTCCAAATTGCCCCATTCCAATTATAAAGCTGTTTTGAGAATCCACTCAATCTTAGGAACAAAAACTGCATTAAAATAATTCGACTTCCGACTTCATCCAAGAAAGATATTGAGGGATTTTCTTGATTAATAGAAAGTATAAGGAAAGCATTAAATAGGGTCTACCTTGGAAATAAATGGCCATATCTTCAAGTCAAAAGTTGCCCCATGACTAATTATAAAGGTGTTTTTAGAATTCACTCAATCTTCGAAACAAAACAGCATTAAAATAATTTGACACTGACTCATTTTAAGAAAGATATTAAGGGATATTCATGATGAACAGAAAAAAATAGTGAAGAAGCATTAAATAGGGTCCATATAGGAAATAAATGGCCATATCTTCGTCAAAAAATTGCCCATTTCAATTATAAAGGTGTTTTTAGAAGTAACGCAATGTTATGGAATAAACAATGCGTTAAAATAATTTGACTTCCGACTCATCTAAGAAAGATATTAAGGGATATTCTTTGATAAATAGAAAATATATGGAAAGCATTAAATAGGGTCTACCTTGAAATAAATGGCCATATCTTCGTCCAAATTGCCCCATTTCAATTATAAAGGTGTTTTTAGAATTCACTCAATATTTGGAACAAAAAACTGCATTAAAATAATTTGACTTCCGACTCATCTAAGAAAGATATTAAGGGATATTCTTTGATAAATAGAAAATATATGGAAAGCATTAAATAGGGTCTACCTTGAAATAAATGGCCATATCTTTGTCTCAAATTGCCCCTTATTTCAATTATAAAGGTGTTTTTAAGGAATTCGGTCGATCTTTGGAACAAAACTGCATTAAACTAATTTGACTTCCGACTCATCTAAGAAAGATATTAAGGGATATTCTTCGATAAATAGAAAAATATATGGAAAGCATTAAATAGGGTCTACCTTGAAATAAATGGCCATATCTTTGTCTCAAATTGCTCCATTTCAATTATAAAGGTGTTTTTAGAATTCACTCCAATCTTTGGAACAAACTGCATTAAAATAATTTAATTTCCGACTCATCTAAAAAGATATTGAAAGATATTCTTCGATTAATAGAACATATAGGCAAACATTAAATAGGGTCAACCTTGAAATAAATGGCCATATCTTTGTCTCAAATTGCTCTATTTCAATTATAAAGGTGTTTTTAGAATTCACTCAATCTTTGGAACAAAACTGCATTAAAAATACTTTGACTTCCGACTCATCTAAGAAAGATATTAAGGGATATTCTTGATTAACAGAAAATATATGGAAAGCATGCCCATAGGGTCCATACTTTGAAAATAAATGGCCATATCTTCGTCCAAAATTGCCCCATTTCAATTATAAAGGTGTTTTTAGAATTCACCGGTCTTTGGAACAAAACTGCATTAAAATAATTTTACTTCGACTCATCTAAGAAAGATGATAAGGGATATTCTTCGATAAATAGAAAATATATGGAAAGCATTAAATAGGGTCTACCTTGAAATAAATGGCCATATCTTCGTAAAAAATTGCCCCATTTCAATTATAAAGGTGTTTTTAGAATTCCTTGGAACAAAACTGCATTAAAATAATTTGACTTCCAACTCATCTAAGAAAGATATTAAGGGATATTCTTGTTTAACAGAAAATATATGGAAAGCATTAAATAGGGTCTACCTTGAAATAAATGGCCATATCTTCGTCAAAAATTGCCCCATTTCAATTATAAAGGTGTTTTAAGAATTCACTTGATCTTTGAAACAAAACTGCATTAAAATAATTTGACTTCCGACTCATCTAAGAAAGATATTAAGGGATATTCTTCGATAAATAGAAAATATATGGAAAGCATTAAATAGGGTCAACCTTGAAATAAATGGCATATCTTCGTCCAAAATTGCCCCATTTCAATTATAAAGGTGTTTTTAGAATTCACTCGGTCTTTGGAACAAAACTGCATTAAAATAATTTGACTTCCGACTCATCTAAGAAAGATATTAAGGATATTCTTCGATAAATAGAAAATATATGGAAAGCATTAAATAGGGTCTACCTTGAAATAAATGGCCATATCTTCGTAAAAAATTGCCCCATTTCAATTATAAAGGTGTTTGTAGAATTCACTTGATCTTTGGAACAAAACTGCATTAAAATAATTTGACTTCCGACTCATCTAAGAAAGATATTAAAGGGATATTCTTCGATAAATAGAAAATATATGGAAAGTATTGAATAGGGTCTACCTTGAAATAAATGGCCATATCCTCGTCAAAAATTGTCCATTTCAATTATAAAGGTGTTTTTAGAATTCACTCAATCTTTGGAACAAAACTGCATTAAAATAATTTGACTTCCGACTCATCTAAGAAAGATATTAAGGGATATTCTTCGATAAATAGAAAATATATGGAAAGCACTAAATAGGGTCAACCTTGAAATAAATGGCCATATCTTCGTCAAAAATTGCCCCATTTCAATTATAAAGGTGTTTTTGGAATTCACTCGATCTTTGGAACAAACCTGCATTAAAATAATTTGACTTCCGACTCATCTAAGAAAGATATTAAGGGATATTCTTCGATAAATAGAAAATATATGGAAAGCATTAAATAGGGTCTACCTTGAAATAAATGGCCATATCTTCGTCAAAAATTGTCCCATTTCAATTATAAAGGTGTTTTTAGAATTCACTCGGTCTTTGGAACAAAACTGCATTAAAATAATTTGACTTCCGACTCATCTAAGAAAGATATTAAGGGATATTCTTCGATAAATAGAAAATATATGGAAAGCATTAAATAGGGTCTACCTTGAAATAAATGGCCATATCTTCGTCAAAAATTGCCCCATTTCAATTATAAAGGTGTTTTTAGAATTCTTGGAACAAAACTGCATTAAAATAATTTGACTTCCGACTCATCTAAGAAAGATATTAAGGGATATTCTTGTTTAACAGAAAATATATGGAAAGCATTAAATAGGGTCTACTTTGAAATAAATGGCCATATCTTCGTCAAAATTGCCCCATATCAATTATAAAGGCGTTTTTAGAATTCACTCAATCTTTGAAACAAAACTGCATTAAAATAATTTGACTTCGGACTCATCTAAGAAAGATATTAAGGGATATTCTTCGATAAATAGAAAATATATGGAAAGCAGTTGAATAGGGTCTACCTTGAAATAAATGGGCCATATCTTCGTAAAAAATTGCCCCATTTCAATTATAAAGGGTGTTTTTAGAATTCACTTCATCTTTGGAACAAAACTGCATTAAAATAATTTGACTTCCGACCTATCTAAGAAAGATATTAAGGGATATTCTTCGAATAATAGAAAATATATGGAAAGCATTAAATAGGGTCTACCCTTGAAATAAAAGGGCCATATCTTCGCCGAAAATTGCCCCATTTCAATTATAAAGGTGTTTTTAGAATTCACCTCAATCTTGGAAACAAACTGCATTAAAATAATTTGACTTCCGACTCATCTAAGAAAGATATTAAAAGATATTCTTCGATTAATAGAAAATATAAGGCAAAACATTAAATAGGGTCAACCTTGAAATAAATGGCCATATCTTTGTCTCAAATTGCCCCATTTCAATTATAAAGGTGCTTTTAGAATTCACTTAATCTTTGGAACAAAATTGCATTAAAATAATTTGACTTCCGACTCATCTAAGAAAGATATTAAGGGATATTCTTGGATTAATAGAAAATATAGTGGAAAGCATTAAATAGGGTCTACCTTGCAAATAAATGGCCATATCTTCGTCAATAATTGCCCCATTTCAATTATAAAGGTGTTTTTAGAATTCGCTCGACCTTTGAAACAAAACTGCATTAAAATAATTTGACTTCCGACTCATTTAAGAAAGATATTAAGGGATATTCTTCGAATAATAGAAAATATATGGAAAGCATTAAATAGGGTCTACCTTGAAATAAATGGCCATATCTTCGTCAAAAATTGCCCCCATTTCAATTATAAAGGTGTTTTTGAATTCAATCGATCTTGGAACAAAACTGCATTAAAATAATTTGATTTCGACTCATCTAAGAAAGATGTTTAGAGATATTCGTCGATTAATAGAAAATATAAGCCAAACATTAAATAGGGTCAACCTTGAAATAAATGGCCATATCTTTGTCTCAAATTGCCCCATTTCAATTATAAAGGTGTTTTTAGAATTCACTTAATATTTGGAACAAAACTGCATTAAAATAATTTGACTTCCGACTCATCTAAGAAAGATATTAAGGGATATTCTTGATTAACGGAAAATATATGGAAAGCATTAAAGTAGGGTCTACCTTGAAATAAATGGCTTATATCTTCGTCAAAATTGCCCCATATCAATTATAAAGGTGTTTTTAGAATTCACTCAATCTTTGAAACAAAACTGCATTAAAATAATTTGACTTCCGACTCATCTAAGAAAGATATTAAGGGATATTCTTCGATAAATAGAAAATATATGGAAAGCATTAAATAGGGTCTACCTTGAAATAAATGGCCATATCTTCGTCAAAAATTGCCCCATTTCAATTATAAAGGTGTTTTTAGAATTCACTTCAACTTTGGAACAAAAACTGCATTAAAATAATTTGACTTCCGACTCATCTAAGAAAGATATTAAGGGATATTCTTCGATAAATAGAAAATATATGGAAAGCATTAAGTAGGGTCTACTTTGAAATAAATGGCCATATCTTCGTCAAAAATTGCCCCATTTCAATTATAAAGGTGTTTTTAGAATTCACCCAATCTTCGAAACAGAACTGCATTAAAATAATTTGACTTCCGACTCATCTAAGAAAGATATTAAGGGATATTCTTCGATAAATAGAAAATATATGGAAAGCATTAAATAGGGTCTACCTTGAAATAAATGGCCATATCTTCGCCTCAAATTGCCCCATTTCAATTATAAAGGTGTTTTTAGAATTCACTCAATCTTTGAAACAAAACTGCATTAAAATAATTTGACTTCCGACTCATCTAAGAAAGATATTAAGGGATATTCTTGGATAAATAGAAAATATATGGAAAGCATTAAATAGGGTCTACCTTGAAATAAATGGCCATATCTTTGTCACAAATTGCCCCATTTCAATTATAAAGGTGTTTTTAGAATTCCTTTGGAACAAAACTGCATTAAAATAATTTGACTTCCGACTCATCTAAGAAAGATATTAAAAGATATTCTTCGATTAATAGAAAATATAAGGAAAACATTAAATAGGGTCAACCTTGAAATAAATGGCCATATCTTCGTCACAAATTGCCCCATTTCAATTATAAAGGTGTTTTTAGAATTCACTCAATCTTTGAAACAAAACTGCATTAAAATAATTTGACTTCCGACTCATCTAAGAAAGATATTAAGGGATATTCTTGATTAACAGAAAATATATGGAAAGCATTAAATAGGGTCTACCTTGAAATAAATGGCCATATCTTCGTCAAAAATTGCCCCATATCAATTATAAAGGTGTTTTTAGAATTCACTCAATCTTTGGAACAAAACTGTATTAAAATAATTTGACTCCGACTCATCTAAGAAAGATATTAAGGGATATTCTTCGATAAATAGAAAATATATGGAAAGCATTAAATAGGGTCTACCTTGAAATAAATGGCCATATCTTCGTCAAAAATTGCCCCATTTCAATTATAAAGGTGTTTTTAGAATTCACTTGATCTTTGGAACAAAACTGCATTAAAATAATTTGACTTCGACTCATCTAAGAAAGATATTAAGGGATATTCTTCGATAAATAGAAAATATATGGAAAGCATTAAATAGGGTCTACCTTGAAATAAATGGCCATATCTTCGTCAAAAATTGCCCCTTTCAATTATAAAGGTGTTTTTAGAATTCACTCGATCTTTGGAACAAAACTGCATTAAAATAATTTGACTTCCGACTCATCTAAGAAAGATATTAAGGGATATTCTTGATAAACAGAAAATATATGGAAAGCATTAAATAGGGTCTACCTTTGAAATAAATGGCCATATCTTCGTCAAAAATTGCCCCATTTCAATTATAAAGGTGTTTTCGGAATTACCTTTTGGAACAAAACTGCATTAAAATAATTTGACTTCCGACTCATCTAAGAAAGATATTATGGGATATTCTTCGATAAATAGAAAATATATGGAAAGCATTAAATAGGGTCTACCTTGGAAATAAATGGCCATATCTTCGTCAAAAATTGCCCCATTTCAATTATAAAGGTGTTTTTAGAATTCACTCAATCTTTGGAACAAAACTGCATTAAAATAATTTGACTTCCGACTCATCTAAGAAAGATATTAAGGGATATTCTTGATAAATAGAAAATATATGGAAAGCATTAAATAGGGTCTACCTTGAAATAAATGGCCATATCTTCGTCAAAAATTGCCCCATTTCAATTATAAAGGTGTTTTTAGAATTCACTTGATCTTTGGAACAAAACTGCATTAAAATAATTTGACTTCCGACTCATCTAAGAAAGATATTAAGGGATATTCTTCGATAAATAGAAAATATATGGAAAGCATTAAATAGGGTCTACCTTGAAATAAATGGCCATATCTTCTGTCTAAAATTGCCCCATTTCAATTATAAAGGTGTTTTTAGAATTCGCTTGATCTTTGGAACAAAACTGCATTAAAATAATTTGACTTCCGACTCATCTAAAGAAAGATATTAAAGGGATATTCTTTCGATAAATAGAAAATATATGGAAAGCATTAAAATAGGGTCTACCTTGAAATAAATGGGCCATATCTTCCGTCAAAAATTGCCCCATTTCAATTATAAAGGTGTTTTTAGAATTCGCTTAATCTTTGAAACAAAACTGCATTAAAATAATTTGACTTTCGACTCATCTAAAAAAGATATTAAGGGATATTCTTCGATAAATAGAAAATATATGGGAAAGCATTAAATAGGGTCTACCTTGAAATAAATGGCCATATCTTCGTCAAAAATTGCCCCATTTCAATTTAAAAGTGTTTTTAGAATTCACTCGATCTTTGGAACAAAACTGCATTAAAATAATTTGACTTCCGACTCATCTAAAAAAGATATTAAGGGATATTCTTCGATAAATAGAAAATATATGGAAAGCATTAAATAGGGTCTACCTTGAAATAATGGCCATATCTTCGTCAAAAATTGCCCCACTTCAATTATAAAGGTGTTTTTAGAATTCACTTGATCTTTGGAACAAAACTGCATTAAAATAATTTGACTTCCGACTCATCTAAGAAAGATATTAAGGGATATTCTTCGATAAATAGAAAATATATGGAAAGCATTAAATAGGGTCTACCTTGAAATAAATGGCCATATCTTCGTAAAAATTGCCCCAATTTCAACTGATAAAGGTGTTTTTAGAATTCACTCGATCTTTGGAACAAAAACTGCATTAAAATAATTTGACTTCCGACTCATCTAAGAAAGATATTAAGGGATATTCTTCGATAAATAGAAAATATATGGAAAGCATTAAATAGGGTCTACCTTGAAATAAATGGCCATATCTTCGTCAAAAATTGCCCCATTTCAATTATAAAGGTGTTTTTAGAATTCATCCATCTTTGGAACAAAACTGCATTAAAATACTTGACTTCCGACTCATCTAAGAAAGATATTAAGGGATATTCTTCGATTAATAGAAAATATATGGAAAACATTAAATAGGGTCTACCTTGAAATAAATGGCCATATCTTCGTCTAAAATTGCCCCATTTCAATTATAAAGGTGTTTTTAGAATTCACTCGATCTTTGGAACAAAACTGCATTAAAATAATTTGACTTCCGACTCATCTAAGAAAGATATTAAGGGATATTCTTCGATTAATAGAAAATATAAGGCAAGCATTAAATAGGGTCTACCTTGAAATAAATGGCCATATCTTCGTCAAAAATTGCCCCATTTCAATTATAAAGGTGTTTTTAGAATTCACTTGATCTTTGGAACAAAACTGCATTAAAATAATTTGACTTCCGACTCATCTAAGAAAGATATTAAGGGATATTCTTCGATTAATAGAAAATATATGGAAAGCATTAAATAGGGTCTACCTTGAAATAAATGGCCATATCTTCGTCAAAAATTGCCCCATTTCAATTATAAAGGTGTTTTTAGAATTCACTTGATCTTTGAAACAAAACTGCATTAAAATAATTTGACTTCCGACTCATCTAAGAAAGATATTAAGGGATATTCTTCGATAAATAGAAAATATATGGAAAGCATTAAATAGGGTCTACCTTGAAATAAATGGCCATATCTTCGTCAAAAATTGCCCTATTTCAATTATAAAGGTGTTTTTAGAATTCACTCGATCTTTGGAACAAAACTGCATTAAAATAATTTGACTTCCGACTCATCTAAGAAAGATATTAAGGGATATTCTTCGATTAATAGAAAATATATGGAAAACATTAAATAGGGTCAACCTGAAATAAATGGCCATATCTTCGTCCAAAATTGCCCCATTTCAATTATAAAGGTGTTTTTAGAA